>NC_047109.1:48904415-49204415 GCF_902500255.1 Thalassophryne amazonica | reverse complement strand
AGATTAGGTTTCTTAAGTAATGGTTTAATCACTGCAGATTTGAAACATTTAGGAACAGATCCAGAAGTTAAAGAGTCATAATTTCCAGCACAGTTGGCCCAAGAGTGGGCCACAGGTCCTTTTGTTGGTATAGGAGGAAATAAACAGGTTTTCCTTTATCTCTTATCGTTCATGGTGGATCTGAGGCATGTTTGCACAAATTTTAACTTAGAAAAAGTCTGTTCACAAGAAGCAGAACTCAATACACTAGGTTCAAGATTAGGTTTCTTAAGTAATGGTTTAATCACTGCAGATTTTAAACATTTAGGAACAGATCCAGAAGTTAAAGAAAGATTACATGACCTTAAGTACTAATTTACAATGCCCCTTTGCCAAACAGATTCAATTAGTGTTATTGTTCAATGACATATGGACCAAACTGTACTTTCTATTGTTTTGTCCTCAAATAAAAGTTGGAAATTATGGTAGATTTTCACCTCACTATAATTTAAATTGATCCTTCACATGCATTGTGTCATCCAGCTTGAGCAGCTCACTGGCACCTAAAAAATAAAAAAGCATGCTGTGACTGTGACACAAACTGTGTATCAGAGGAGGTTTGCTGACACCATCTGCACATTATAGCTTTGATTGCTTCCCTTGTTTGTGATTTTTTTTGCTCATTGCATTTCATTGTGACTTATGAAGGCAAAGAGCACCTGCGCACGGTGAAACATATCACGCCTTCCCCTGGTAGAGACAGGAGGAAATGACTAATAGCACAGACAGCATGTCTCCTGGGTGCTGGCTACTAGAGCAGCACACTGTTATCAGCACTGACCATACCTTATTAATGCTGCACCCTGGATCACTCTGTCAGACCAGACACAATCTCATGCATTTTGGCTCAGCTGTTTTGTCTGAGAAAATTCAATCATCTTTCTCTTGTCTAAAAGTCTAAAAGTAGTTTCTGTCAGTGCCAGAACTATATCCATATAACTCAAAACTTTTTGTTTTCGGGTTACCGGCCAATAGGCCACTAGCCCTATGTCGTGGTGCAGCATCCGTCGCTGTAGTCAATGGCGTCGTCATTCATTTATTGCAATATCTCAAAAACTGTCTAATATGTATATGTCACAGACAAGAATGAGCGAAGCTCTTCAGGATCTCACCATGTCATTTAGGTCCTTCAGACTTTTTTGAGCACATGCTTCAGGGAAGCAGTACCATGGCTAAAACCTTTCAGCTTCTCCCCCAGACTCCCCACCTTTTTAACCATTTTTCTTTTTTTGCCTTTCAGCTTCTGGAGGGGCTCCACCCCTAATGACAGCCCTCTTAACCCCCTGCCACTTTAAGCATTTTTTTAATGTAGATGTAAATTAATATTCAAACTTTTCAGCTAGATGACAGTAGGGCTATACAATATGGCAAAATGATCATATCTCAATATTGTCGTATAAATATAAGATATGACTATGATTTCAAACAAAGTGCAGCAACAGTGAAAATTAAACATTCTTAAAGGACATGTCTCACGTTTTTAACGTTCCAGTTAGAAAGACAACATAAAAGTACTCATGATTGTAAGTGTCTCCGCACACATGTGCTAATAATTAGTGATCTCTGATGTATTTTATTCCTTTCACTCTGAGCGTTAGCAGGTGCATTTCTGGAAAACATTTTACTCAGCAGTTCTCTGCACTTTTCAGTGTGTGATGTCAGAAACATCCCAATGACTGACAGACAGAGGGAAACAAACCTGCTCCGTCCAAAAACGAAGCTTCTGAGCTGCCTTTCAAAAGTGATGGCTCGGATTTACAGACAGGAGACAACACGCTTCACCCTGAAACGCTTAACTTTTTCAGAGTGTCGGATTTTGGAGCCTAAAGTGTGGTGATGTGCTGTTTGTGTGGATGCTGGTTTACTGAAGCTGTGGACATGATGATGCTGTTTTTAACAGACTGCCTGGACACAGAGATGGATTTGTTACATTGGATAAAGTCAGAATACATTATTTCCAGGAGTTAATGGACGTTATTTAATGTGCCATGATTGTAAGAGAGGCCAAGCTGCAGCCGGCGAGCACACGCGCACATGTGTGCTTCTGTGTTCGTGTTGAGTTTACATTTGGAAAACAATATAACACGGTGAGTCTGGCATGTTCAGGATTTTACCCCTTTTGTGTTTTGTGGCAAGCTTTTTTTTTTTTTTGCTTTGAGGAGCTGGAGAGTGTGTGTGTGTGTGTGTATGTGCTGCGATGCTCGCTGTGTGTGTGCGGTTGCTCGTTGCACCTCAGCTCACTGCAAAAAGGAAGCAGATGCATTTTTTAGATTTTACTGATAACAACAGTCATAATTACTGATAACAGCACTCATAATTAATCGTGTAAGGTGGATTAGAACTTCTTGTTATCCACATCGCCGACTACTGGACAGGAGGGACCTAGCACTCAATATATGTCACTAATTTCAAGATGCAGCTTCTTTTTTTTTTTTTTGCATGTGCCATGACATGTCAATCATCTGTTTTCAATCAGATCTCAGTGGAGTCCAGCGCAAGAAACTCATGCCAGAAAGTGTTCAACATTTGACAGTTCCTGTTTCACTGTGGACTCAAGATTTGGCACTTCCTGTTTCAGTGTGAACTTGCTACTGTGCTCCCGCGAGATTCCACGAGAGCTTGTCTATCAATCCAGGAAGTGCTCAACATTTGACATTTCCCGTTTCACTGTGGACTCAAAATTTGGCACTTCCTGTTTGGAACTCAAGGTACCATGGGCGAGCTATGTGCCACTGTGCGTCACTTTGCTCATAATAACCTTTTTGCTAATTTGGCAAAGGCATACTATTGGTCATTGACATTGTTCCCATCCCAAAAATATTTGCATAGATTTGTTCATTTGGAAATGGCAGCCATTTTTAAGACAAAAATGGCCATTTTGCCTTGAGATTTAATTCAGCCGGTAACCCACAGGGCACTTGGCACTCTAGTTTGTTTTGTGACCAATTTGTTGAACACTTAGTGGTTGTAGATAACAAGTGGAAACACATCTCAACACCTTACATCACAAACTAAAGAGATACGAAAGCACATACCTCCAGCAATTGTTGTTAAATTACGAAGGTGTTGTTTGGATACCTTGACATCACTGTTATTTACTTCGAACATTTGAACTTTCAATTTGGTTCAACCAAAAAAGATGTTTTTTGGTGCCCATCAAACATGACTATAGTTCAGTTCATTTGCAGTGTGAAAAGTTTTGGGGGGTGGTTTGGACTATATGGACATCTAGATAATCTTGATCTCACTTAAAACTGAACTACGTTGTTCGATTATTTGTATTTTTGAGGAGAAGAAGTTTCACATAACAATGGTGACATTCAATAAACTGGGTAGGATTCAGTGTTGCTGTACACTGGCACAATCTTGTCTGATGTGTGTCAGTGGTTGTGTGTCTGCATACCTCTCTCATTCCGCATTGCTACCAAGGGCAGTGACATGCAGTGCCAGAAAGCACAGAGTAAGTGAAGCATGGAGAAAACAGTTTTCAGCATGTCAGTGTTGCTTAGCATCTTACCTTCACTATATCGCCTAGCTCTACTTGTGGGAAGTTACCACAAGAAGAGCTGGGCGATATGGTATGAGCTGATCCCAAAGGAGGAAACAGATTTGTGTAGATCCAAATTTGTACTGTGGATGTTTTGGCTTTTTCAACATTTCATGATTATTTTTTAAATAAATAGTGACTATCTTTTTGGTACACTGGAACAACTCAGTCTATTTTTCCATTGCCCATTGAAAGTTGTGATCATGTGACTTCAGTTTGACTTAACATTGAATGGTGTTGCTGTTGGTGCAGTGTTCAATCTTTTTAGTTAGGGTTATGGTGTGGTTAGTTTGCACTACTCGCATTTATTAAAGGAGCAGATATGTTTTTGTATGATTGACAGGATTATCAGGCGTATGCCAAATTGAGTGTATAAATGCTAGAGGGGGGGCTTACATCTTATTGATTCATCTTTAAATTTGGTTTAATAAATGTTTTGTTGGCATATACCAACCTGTTTTGTTATGGGGTAATTTTCAGACTTGATTGATTTGGGTTATTTTGTGGATTTTAATCATGAGAAAAACTGCCAGACCACTCAAGAATACTCATAAGTATTAAAAAACCCATTCACTTGCAATTATATAACATAGCCTAAAATTTCCTTGAATAAACATGAGTAGTAAAATGTAGATTTCTCTGTATGAACAGGTAATTAATTACATGACCACTGTAAATACGGTCAGGCGACATCTCCCAGAAGCTGCTGCAACCCCCGTCCCCTGTAAACACAAGAAGGCACTGGTTGTTTAGTTAGGCCTTTCAAAACAGCGAAAGATTCTCCAGTTAACTCTGAATTATGTCTGTTAATAAATTGTAAAATATTTCCATCGATTTCTGAAATATTTCCTGTTTCAGGAGGCATTCATCTTGCAGTATGAAATTACTGACCCACTGAAAGTCTGAGAAACAGTGAATAAAGAAGTAAGTACTAAAGGCTCCGAGGCCCACTGGATGGGATGCCAGTCCAAAGCAGGTTACTTCCCTGGGATAGGCTGGTACCCAGACTGGGACAATGCAGGTGAAGTGCCTTGTTCAGTGACATGACAAGCATGACCAGGGAAACAGAACTTGACCAGTGGAAATATTTGTTCAAATTTCCAAAACTTTTTATGTGTGGTATTTTCCAAAGTACAAGTTGTGGACAGGGTCTAAATGGTTAAGTGCACTTAATTCCAGTATAGAAGATTCCTGGTTTAAAAAAAAAAACACCCCTGCCCTTTCTCAGTGTAATATGGAGTTGTGTCAGGAAGGGCATCTGGCGTAAAATTTGTGCTAAAATCACCGTCCAGCTCCACATCAGATATGTGGTGGCCTGTGAAACAAGGGAGCAGCCAAAGGGACTTGTTTACATTTTCCAGAGCTGGTAGTTGCTGTAACTTATCCAGGGTTTTCATGTATCCCATAATCCCTTGCGCGCCAGAGAGTCGCTGCAGTCAAAACAACATAGAGAATCCATATGATGGCAATTGTAAATGAATATTATACTACAAAAATGTAATTTTTTTATGCTTTTTGTCACGTTAATAAGAGACTGCATGCATGATACCCTGAAAACTTGATAAAACAATTATAACAAATAATCCATGTGTGCTATGTTTAATCTGCGTGGAATTTAATAAACGCAAACTGAATTTCAGACATATTCTGTTTGTTTTATGTAAACATGCAAGACAGACACGGATTATTTTTTATAATTGTTTTAGCAAGTTTTCAGGGTATCATGCATGTAGTCTCTTATTAACGATGAAAAGCATAAAAAATTACATTTTTGTAGTATAATATTAATTTACAACTGTCATCGTGTGGATTCTCTATGTTGTTTTGATTGCAGCGACTCTCTGGCGCACAAGGGATTATGGGATACGCGCAAACCCCGAATGGTGTGTGTGAATGGCGGGAAAGCTCCTGAGACACCTCGAAACCTCCGCGCCTGTAGGTGTCACTGTAGTGGGACACGTACGTCCCCTGACTACTCCTCAACTCCTCCTCCAGCTTTAAAGCGGAGTTGGAGGGTGTGTTTTTTTGCGGGGTTAAACACCGTTGCGGAAAGACGGTGCTGGCAGTCGGTTCACGAGCCCAGACGAAACCTCTGGAACCGGGAGGAGCAGACCACGCTCTTCCCTGTGACTTCAGCCTCCGACGTGGTCTTGTTCTCTCGGTTAGACGGTGGAAATGCCGCATACACGAACAGTAAGAGCACACAATTGAACTCATTAGTGTGTAAAAATGCAGAGCTGCGGCGGGGTTTGTCTCCAAGGTCAGTGTCTGAGCACCGTCACCGTCCTGAGGACTTTTGTCCGCGAGAGGAGGCGCGGAGGAGCCGCCGCTGCCGTGTGTTTGTCGCCTCCAGCATCAACGCTGTCATCTTTCACCGAGCAGGACGTCGACCAGACTCACTGACGCACAAACTTAACGAGACGCGGTTTTACTTTACTTTACATCACGGTGTCTGTAATAAAAGATTAAAAACGATAATTTCACCGGAGCCATTTCCTGCCTGACGTTTAACCTGCTACGGCGCTGAAGCTAGCTAAGGCGTCTGTGAGCAGCACGTACTTGGTCGGACTTTCCTCTGAGTTGGCACCATGTCCTGGAGGACCGGTGTCCACAGCCCGGCTGCGTTCGGCAGCACTTTCCTGGAGCGGGGGCTGCTCCTGTTCCTGGTTCTGGTCTTTCTGGAGGGTTCCGTGCTTCCTCTCGGAGCTTCGAGCTCCCCTGATGTCACCCACAAGGAGAGTTCGGACACCCACGGAGCATCCACAGGAGGGCACAACACCACCCACACCAAAAAGGCCTTCCCTGTCCTGAACGTGGACTACCCCAACGTAAAGGTTCCGTTTGAGATCTCACTGTGGGTGCTGCTGGCCTCTCTGATGAAATTAGGTGAGTGATCAAGCACGATGTTATTGATTCGCTGCTGCTGTTGCACAATACCACCTCGTGACCCAGCAGGTCAATATGGAACTTTTTCCAACTTCTTTAACAGGGAAGTGATTTTTTTTCTCCCCCTAGGCACTGAGAAAGCCTATGCACATACCCTGTAAAATTAATCAGGTCTCGTGGAAAGAAAAAGGATGTGAACCCTTGAGCTTTAGCATGTTTGAACATTGTAATGACATCAAGTTTAAAAAGTAATCTAAATGAAAGAAAAATAGTAAGAGCCTTTGGCTCCTCCCTTGTTCTCACTCAGGGTTGCCACAGCAGAACCGAGGTGGATCTGCATGTTGATTTGGCACAAGATTTACGCTGGATGCCCTAACTTCCATTACATGGAGAAATGTGCCAGGGGTGGGGTTTGAACCTGGTGTAGTGGTTTGATCAGTCCCCCTGTCTTCACTGTGTATGCGTCATTTCGTAGCGCCAGCAAAGATGAACAGATTGTCGCCTCGTTTCTGCTTAAAATGATTTAAGAGGTTTTACTGTTACTTGATGGTGAAGGCAGGAGGACTGATCACACAGGGGTACCGATCAGGCCATTACACCGGCGAATCTGAGTCTGACGCTATACCCAAACCAATCAAAAGGAATAATGTGATTATTAACCATCAGATGACAAAGTAAAACCTCCTAAATCATTCTAAAGTCAGTCTTAGGTAGAAACGAGGCAGTAATCTGATGATCGCTGCTAACACTCTGAAATGACTCATGCGCAGTGAAGGCAGGGGAGCCAATCTGTAGGGGGGACCATTCAGTCTACAACACTGGGACCTTCCGCACTGAAACCAAGCACGCTAACCACTTGGTAAATGAAAGAAAAAAATAAAAGTCAAAATGATAGGTTGTGTAAACAAAAAGTAAATTATCACTTTTACAGCTAGTTTTCATCAGACAAGTCAGTGGATGGATGCATGACATTTCCAACTCACTGAATGTCTTTCCCATCATTTACATCAAGTCATTAAATCAGGGGTGGGCAATTAATTTTTACAAGGGGCCACATAGAGAACCTGAATTATGTTCGAGGGCCACACCATCGATAACTTGGCTGTCTCCCATTACAAATCTTACAAAAAATTACCTATTTAATAGCTTTTATAGGTAATTTTTATTATTGTAATAATATGTAAATACAAGGTTGGGTAGGATTACTTTGAAATGTAATCCAAAAGTAATCAGATTACAAGTAATCCAAATGTATGTACATACATACATGTAATCCACATGTATTCCTTCAAAGTAATCCTACCCAACCCTGTGTAAATATTTAAATATATGTAAATAAACCTCTCTAATGAGTTGCAACACACAAGCTTGACATTTTTAATATATGTAATAATAATCACAGACCTGATGAGGGCCGGACAGAGACATGCAAAGGGCCGCATGTGGCCCCCGGGCCGCAGTTTGCCCAGGTTTGCATTAAATATAGGATTGTGTGGTAAATCTGTGTGGAAGAGGTAGTTCTCAAAAACTGACCGTGCAAGAAGGACACAAGTGAGGAAAGCCACCAAGACACCTGTGATAACCTGAAGAACTTATAGTCTCCTGTGGCTGTGATTGGAGAAATTGTAATTTCAGTTCAATTTATTTTCCTTTATATAGTGCCAAATCACAACAGAGTTGCCTCAAGGCGCTTCACACAGGTAAGGTCTAACCTTACCAACTCCCAGAGCAACAGTGGTAAGGAAAAACTCCCTCTGAGGAAGAAACCTCAAGCAGACCAGACTCAAAGGGGTGACCCTCTGCTTGGGCCATGCTACAAACATAAATTACAGAAATAATTCACAGAACAATTCACGGACGAATGTACAAAAATTGGTGTTGGTGCACAGGACAGGAGGGTCGCCAACACAAACACAACTCCCATCTCTGGATGGAGCTGCACCTTAAACAGAGAAAAAACAGAATCAGGCATCAGAAAGACAAAAAATACTGTATAATTTGCCAGCATTAATCAACAAGAAAAACAAGATGCTGTAAATTTTGCATCACCAGCTTTATGGTATTTTAGTGGTACAGAGGAGGATTTTCTTAAGATGATAAATTTCAGCTACGATTTAGCAGAAGGTACCTGAGAGATGTAAGCCTAGATTCTATCAGTTTTGTTGTTTGAAAATCCTTACCTGCTCCACTTTGCTTGAGTGGTGACGCAAAAGTCAAAAATTGCGCTGTGCATATTTTTTACAATAGCAGCCACAGAAGCTTATAACTTCTTCAGGGTTGTCATGGGTGTCTTGGTGGATTTTCTCACCAGTCTCCTTCATGTATATTCACTTAGTTTTTCAGAACTGCTTCTTCCAGACAGATTGACCGTACCAATATGTCTTGGACCGTACCGTGTCCAAGACATATTCAGCCACTTGGGAATGTTCATGTATCATCCCCTGATGTGTCTGAAGAAAAGAGGCTGTAAAACTGATTACACTAAAGAGTGCAATTAATTATGTAAGCCAACATTTTGGCTTCCATATTTTTTTATTCCATCTATGTCATAGTCTACAGATTGGTTTTCACTGTGAGTTCAAAGGAAATATTGTTGAAATGTTTATGTACAAAAGTCTAATTTTTTTTTTTTTTCTTTAAATTTAATAGCATTCCAACATTCAGACGTGCTCAAGGGTTCGCTTCTTTTTCTTGGCACTGTAGACAAGAGTCCTCTTTTAATTATTTTTTTTAAACAAGTGGTAACTCCAAAATAATTACCAACTTTTAACTTGCAAAATTTAAAGGGTGTACAGTTAAACACACAAGTATTTTTAACAATCACACAATATCCATCACTAGGGATGGGTATTGATTAAAATTTTATCTATCGATGCCATTATCGATTCTGCTTATCGATCCAGTTCCTTATCGATTCCCTTATTGATACCGCTTGTGAATTTTGTACTAAAAGTAGGCTTTACAGGTTTTCTATGTATTTCATTGAGTCTTCAAGTAAATAAATATGAAATTGGTCACTGTATCTTTGATCTCTGGACATAAATAAAAATAAACAAAACAGTGTTTCACTTTGAAGTTATTAATTCTGACTGGACTCTATCATTATAACTTGACTCGGCAGAGAGCCGCGCAGCGTTTGGAGCTGTGTGAACAGAACGGAGGACGATTCTCATTTCTTTCTCGCAACAAGACAGGAGTCCCAGTTAGTGACTTTAATCCACACAAAAGTGACTCACGATTGAGATATTCAGGGATGAAAGTGGTGAAAAACAAAAAAAGCTGAAACCCAAAATTACCCCCCAACACCACCTGCACGAAAATGTTTGAATTCTAGAAGCTCTGAAATACAATCTGGGACTATTCCAGATGATAAATTGCAGTTTTAGGTGAGAGGAAAAAAAAAAGAACAACTTTCCTTATTCAAATTCATTCCAGTGGTATTCTGCTCTTACTAGGATGCAGCAGTTTTCTAGTTTCAGATAGTTCTGGAGGAAATCACTGAATAAATTAACACATTGAAAATATGGTTTGACCGAAACAAACTGTCATTAAACTTAAACAAGACAGGGATGAAATGGAATGAAATTTCTCTAAAATTGTATATAATAACTAATCATTAGATTATTAATATATAAACAAAAATAAATTTAAAAAAATGTTACAATTTGTAATACATTTGACTCTTTTACAACAACACACGCTTATACAGAAAACAAATGCACCCGAATGTGATGACAGCTGCAACTGCTTAATGCTAACTTTAACATTGAAAATGGCATAGACATGCTAACACGTTAGCATCGCTCCCGTTTTTAAGTTATAAAATACATCTATCAACTGTTTCAGAAGACCATAACAGGAATCGTTAAGCAAAAAGGTTATTGATGTCGGTAGATCGAATCATTTCTTAACGATACCCGAAAGGAACTGGTTCTCGATACCCATCCCTATCCATCACAGTGGAGTTCAAATGTCACAATCAACTATAAATCAGTCAATATGGATCAATATTTAAGTGTAGCCTGTTAGCTCTAATTCAAGAGGCTTCACAAAAATGTTATGAAGTGGCTATCTGTACATAGCTGTATTAATAATATAAACTTGTGTCCATGCACAGTTATTTGTTCCTTTGGGTTTGAGTTAGTGTTAATCCCATAACCATTTGTACGTGGCATGTATGATGACTCCAAGCTATGACCCAAAGCAAGCCACACCTTCGACACACTCAACAGCACCCTTTGGAATGACACAGGCATTAAGCTCAGCACGAAAATCACTACTCACAGAGCTGTCGTTCTTAGCACCCTTTGATACTGCTACGATTCCTGAACAACTTATTTTCACCTCATCCAGCTGCTAGAGCAAAACAGTTCAATCTTTACCTCATCAGACCAGAGGATTTTGTTTCTCATAATCTGAGAGTCCTTCAGGTGCCTTTTGGCAAACTCCAGGTGGGCTGCCATGTGCCTTTTACTAAGGAGTGGCTTCCGTCTGGTCACTTAACCATAGAGGCCTGATTGGTAGGTTGCTGCAGAGATGGTTGTCCTTCTGGAAGGCTCTCCTTTCTTCACAGAGGAATGGTGGAGCTCTAACAGAGTGACCATCGAGTTCATGGTCACCTCCTTGACTAAGGCCCTTCTCCCAGATCGCTCAGTTTAGACAGGCGGCCAGCTCTAGGAAGAGTCCTGGTGGATCTGAACTTCTTCCATTTACAGAAGATGGAGGCCACTGTGCTCACTGGGACCTTCAAAGCAGCACAAATATTTTTGTACCCTTCCCCAGATTTGTGCCTCGAGACAATCCTGTCTCAGAGGTCTACAGACAATTCCTTTGTCTTCATGCTTGGTTTGTGCTCTGACATACCCTGTCAATTGTGGGACTTTATATGTAGACAGGTGTCTTTCCAAATCATGTCCAATCAACTGAATTTACCCCAGGTGGACTCCTATTAAACTGTAGAAACATCTCAAGGATGATCGGTGGAAACAGGATGCACCTGAGCTCAGTTTTGAACTTCATGGCAAAGGCTGTGAATAAGAATAAGAAGAACTTTATTAATCCCAAAGAAAATTGTTTTGCCAGAGTGCCTAAACAGTCAACATTGCTTTTTTTTTTTTTTTTTTTACAGTGAGAAGGATGAGTGCAACATGTTTATGCAAAATGACTGAAGACGCTTGCACAAGATGTTGACAGTATTGCACATAGCTCTGAGTAAAAAACTCTAATCGTTATGTATTCTAGGACTGCAGGTATGGAATATTTTTGGAATAGAGTATTCTATCGATTATTTTATCGATTATCGGATAAAAAGTACTTTTGTGTTTTTAAACTATCAGTAGTGGCAAGGCTCGACCTAAACAATGGCACAATCTCGCTGTTCCATCATGCAGATTTTTAAGTTTAGGGTGTTTCCTCTTGTAGCTTTGCCAAACCATAAGCCTAGGTGGTCTGTGAAATATTTAGTCTGCGGAGAGGACATTCTTTTTTTTTTTCTCTTATTACACATTTCATTTGCACTTTTTATTACTGTGATTTATTCAGTGTATATTTATACATGCTGTACAGAGAGAGTGCAGCTTAAACCAAAGTCAGAATCCTTGTTTTCTGTGGATACTTGGCGAATAACACAGCCTTTGAAAAACGGCTGTAGAATGTAGCATTTCCACAAAAGCTGCGCTTTTAAATGAACTGTACAGCCTGTTGATTTAAAAACTCGTATCAAATCTGAATAAAGGCATTTTTTTGAATAGTTAAACAATATTCGCTTAAAATGCATGTCGTTTCACTTCATCTGTGTAGGTGGAGAGCAGCCAGTGGACCAAACCGTGTTTAAAAAAACATTAGCTCTTACATTACATTAGTTATGCACATGCTCTGCGGCAGGGGTGCCCAAGTTCGGTCCTCGAGATCTACCTGATTGTGTCGGATGGATTGTCCCGAAGCCTCACAAACTGTGAGGTAGTTGGCAATCCAGGCCACCAGTTTAACATCCACCTTTATGTCCTGTAGCTTTTTGCTGAGCAGGTTAGGCTTGATGGTGTTGAACACCCTGGAGAAGTCAAAGAACATGACTCACAGTGGTACCTGCCTCCTTCAGGTGAGAATAACTCTGTGCAGCATGAAGATGATGGCATCCTCCACTCCCCTGTTGGGCTGGTATGAGAACTGCAGGCGATGATTCAGTGACTGCGGAGCTGCTTCAGTATGAGCCTCTCAACTGACTTTATAGAATGTGATGTTAGAGCAGCAAGTCTGTAGTCATTAAGTGTGTTGGAATTCTTCTTGGGCACAGGGACCAGACATGAGGTTTTCTACCACTCAGGAGCAACCATCTGGCTCAGGCTCAAATTGAAGATGTGCTGGAAAATCCCATACACCTCCTCTGCAGTGATGGTGATGGGAGATGTTGGGGAGGATGAGGCAGTGGTGGAGGCAGGTTCGTGAGAGGAAGGGGTGGTAATAATTAGGGTGTGTGGGGTGGGGGATCGCTGGGGGGAGGGTGGGCAGCGACCATGAAGAACAGGTTTAACTTTTTGGCCTCATGAAGGTCTCCTTCCATCAATGGGTCTGCCTTCTTACCATGATCAGTGATGGTTCTTATCCCCTTCCACACCTCCCTCAAGTTGTTAAGCTGGAGCTTGCTCTCCAGCTTCCTCCTGTAACTGTCCTTCCCCTCTGCGATCTTCTTCCTAAGTTCTTGCTACATCCTTTTCAGCTCCTATTGGTCTCCACTCCTGATTGCATCCTTCCTGTTCCGTGTTGCCTTGATGTCCATAGTCACTCAGTTTGTTGCTGGGGTAATGGCGCACAGTCCTGGTTGGGATAATATTGTCTGTACAGAAGTTGATATAATCTGTTATGCAGTTCGTAACGCTTTCAATGTCCTCCCCCTGTGCATCAAAGTGCACAGACCAGTCAGTTGCCTCAAAATGCCCACGAAGACTGTGTTCAGCCCCCTGTGATCATAATTTAACCTACATTGACCAACCAGAGCCCCTGTGTATGAATAGAATGGACGAATATGGATGTATGAATAGGAAGGACATCAGAAGTGCTCCAATCGCAAATCGGGGTTATTCAACATGTTGGATTGTCTTGGCCCGATATCGCAGTGTGTGTGGTGTCCCCTGACCACAAATGAGCACGCAGCCTGTTGAATGTGACGTGTAGCCAATCAGAAAGCGAAGTGACGGACGCACAGAGCTGAAAATAAAATGAAAACAGCTGTTTTAACTTACCAGAATGTCCAATGGTTGCGCTGTCTCCACTCCTGTAAAGAACACCTTTTCTTTTTCTTTTTGTATCATTTTTTCCCCTCTGTTTTAAATAGTCCACAAACTATCTCAGTCTGTTTACTCTGACGTTATGTTTAATCTCGAGAGATTTTGCGAGACTTCCTGTCTGACCTGGAATGTTCATGTGTGAAATCTGTTTGTTTGTGGTGTGTTGTTTTTACCGTGTGGCTGAACACCACACACTGTATGACCAAACCTGTCAGATCTATGAATTTTTATCTCCACGTGTGTGGTCTTTCAGGTTTTGGAAACCAACAGATAATTTTAAAATCCTGTCATGTGAACCAGGCATTACCAGTAGTAGTTTTCATCTGGTGTGGCAGAGAGCTGCTATCATGCATGGTTTACCTCTCTATCTGTGAGAGTGGAAATGTTAATATTTTTTTTTTTAATTAAAGTTTTTGAATTTGTTTAAATCTCATCATTCTCACTGGATGAAGTTATCATTATTTATGTAAAAAAAACAAAAACCTTTTGGTTGTGCCCTCACGTCAGATCGCCTTCAGTATTTTGTCAGTCTTTGTTTGTTTGATTTTTGTGCAAATGACAACCTTTCATAAAACATCACTCTGTTCAAATTTAAAATCATTATTATTATTAGTTAGTGCTGCTATTCTGGGATCATCCTTGAAATCTTACACTAGTTCATATAAAATGTCAACTTGTGTAATTAGCTTTGACACATTTTCTCCTGCTGCTGGTGGCAGTAAACTCATGCACACATCACACCTTTAAAAATAAATGTATCAATGATGCGGGCCGCACTGAAATATGAATGAATGGAAGCAGTGTAACGTTACATTTAACATAAGCGACAAACACTGGGACAAAAAGTAAACGGGACAGCACAGTTTAGCTCACTCTGCCTGGATCCTTCCACGATACGATGCTCGAGCATGGCTGCATTACTGCCGTGATTAGCCATTTCTGACTTTTAGTTTGCGGAGCACCATATTGTTTGGTTGCTGCTTAAAATACTCCTACAGTTTAGAAGTGTGTGAGCGAGTTTTTTTTTTTTTTTTCTTTTTCCTGTCTGCTTCAGCTGCTTGCTCTTCAGAGTTCATGCTCTGCCTACATGCAGCCATATTGTGATGCATCGAAGCACATTATGTAAATCGATGCGTTTACGTAATCTATTGAGTTGACACACAGTCCCAGCCCAAGTATTATTATACAAATAGTGAATGTTTGAGTTCAATGGTATGAATATTTCATGAGGTGAAAGCTGGAACATACCATTCAACTCGACTTTTATATAACGGCTAAGGCCGGGTTCACACGGCAGGATAAGT
The DNA here is from genome assembly GCF_902500255.1 of Thalassophryne amazonica. NCBI lineage: Eukaryota > Metazoa > Chordata > Actinopteri > Batrachoidiformes > Batrachoididae > Thalassophryne > Thalassophryne amazonica. The sequence continues at coordinate 49,189,356 of NC_047109.1, read as the reverse complement.
AGGCCGATATCGGACCCGATCTTCCCCTTCCGACAATCTTAAGGACGCCCCGACAATCGTGATGACGCTAAAGATAATCTTATTAGATATTCCTGCCGTGTGTGGTGTGTTCAGAACGCTCTGATCTGCTTGGAAGGTCGTCACGGGCGCTCCGATCGCAAATCAGGGATATTCAACATGTTGGATTTTTTTGGCCCGATATCGAGGTGTGTATTGTATCCTCTGACCAAAACAAGCTCACAGCCTGCTGAATGTGACGTGCCGCCAATCAGAAAGTGAGGTGACGGACGTACGGAGTGGAAAATAAAATCAAAACAGCTGTTCTGACTTGCCACAAAGTCCGGTGGTCGCGCTGTCTCCACTCCTTTAAAGAATGCCTTTTCTTTTTCTTTTTGTATCATTTTTTCCCTTTGTTTTAAATAGTTCACAAGTACCTCGTTTGTTTACTCTGAAGTCACGTTTAATCTCGAGAGATTTTGTGAGATTTCCTGTCTGAGCTGTGAATGGCTGCATGTGAAATCTGTTCATGTGTGGTGGTGTTGTCCTTACCATGTGGCTGAACACCACACACTGTACGACCAAACCTGTCAGATCCATGATTTTTTTTTTTTTTTTTTTTTTTATCTTCACGTGTGTTGTCTCTCAGGTTTTGGAAACCTAAAGATAATTTTAAGATCCTGCCGTGTGAACCAGGCTTAAACTAGATCCTTGTCATTTGATATTTTATTAATTTATAAACAACAGAAAAGGGACTTACATTTTGGTTTTCCACTGTAACCTGTAGTCCAGTGATGCTGTGCACTGACTTCAGACTTCCATTAAAAAAAGACTTTGTGTAGTTCCTCAGTCCAGCCAAAAATTACGTCAGCGTTTCATGTGAACAGGTCTTCATGCATCCAGACGGCTTACAGCGTAGTGGATATTATGTGTGTGTGTGGGGCAGCATCAGTTAGCTCAATCAAATCATCGTGTCGTTGTCCCCCGGGCGCGCGCACACACGCAACCGGCTCAGTCGACTGTGTATGTCCTCAGTGCAGCGAAAAAAAAATCCAGCTGAGTCCAGCTTTTCTTTCCAACTTCCTGCCAACAGCCTCCAGACAGCACAGTGGATTTGTTTTGTGTGTGGGTGCGTGGACGAGGACATGCGTGTGTGTGGAAAGTGCAAAGGTGCCAAATGTATGGAACCAAATTTGCACTGTAAATGGAACCAAGCCACACTCTAAATGCAATGCAACACAAATGGGATGGATTAATCCATGTCATGTGGCATACAAAGCACCAATCAAATGACAAGGATTCACTCAGCCGTTATATAATAATGTCTATGTACAGATAGCCACTGCCAAAACACCGCAGTGGTAATTTTTACACACAGTCCCTCTGTTTAAAGGCTATAAATACTTGAACTATGTAAGTATGAGAATTATCTTTGAAAACTGTCATCACTTTTATAGCTGGTTTTCTTTAAACAAGTTAGGGGATGGATATGTTGTGTGCAGTATGCTAATCGAAGATATTCCAGAATTGGACCAGGACCATATTGGGATTCTTCAACAGCACAAATCTGTGTGTACAGCTGTGGTTAGGAAAGGGAACTCTATGATAAAATTTTTTTAACTTTTTATGCAGTTGTGGAAAATGAAACTCTAAAGCCCCGTTTACACATAGACGGTAAGAGCTCCCGGAAGCGTCCTGGAAGAGTTTTTGGCCGTCTTAAGGATCACACGCCGTTAACACCGGCACTAGGGGGCGTGGCTTAGTTCCGGCTTTAACGGGAATCGTCGAAAAAATTATTCAACATGTCAATTAATTCCGGGAGTGCTCCCGGAGAATTCGCGTGACGACGGAGACATCACGAACAACAGTGTTTGATACTTTTTAATCGCCGTTTCATCCTGCCCCTTCCTGTAGTGCTGCAGTTTACGCCGCCGTAATTGGCAGCCGGCGTTGTATCCCTAATCAACGGCGCGTAAAACGGCAATAGAGCCCACATCGGCATCCTCAAGGGCGTTTTAACCGGCAACAGAGGCAGACAAAACGGCGGTGCTAGCGGACAGTACGCTATTCTAAACGTCACCTCCCGGTTAACGGCGTTCCAAACGGCCGATAGGCGGCGGTCAATATAAAAACGCTAGCGCGTTGCATGCAGGCCTCTCACTCGCGGCCAGCTCCAGATATTTTTGCAGAGAAGCTCCAGTATGCCTCCTAAAAGAAAATTGGCAGCGGCAAGGACTTACCAAGAGGTCTGGTTCAGAAGCAGAGGCTAGCCCGGTGGTGGAGGCGGAGCAACACGTTGAGGAGGGTAAAAGGAAGGAGAAGAAAAGGCTGAGTATGATCTCCCTCCCCCTGCAGTGACAGAGGCATGTATTCCTGCTGCTTCAGCCTATTATACTCTGGGGGCGGTGCCTATATGCAAAAGTTCCTGGAGTAACGCAGGATTTGCCTGGATAAATCCAGCGGTACACGGGGCATTATCGGCAGCAGCAGAACACCGCTGTTCTCGCGTGTCTTGTAAAGGGTAGAACTGGGCATTAACCCCCGTTGCCTGACGTGTGCCGGATGCTACGGCGTCAAAACGCTGCTATTCGGCGGATTTAGCTGCGTTTTATCCGCTTATTTGCGGATAGTACGGCGTCCAAAACGCTGGCGAAATGCTCCGCCCCCTTCCACTGCGAAAACAGCCGTAACTACCGCGAACTTCGGTCTATGTACTGCCCGCCGACAAAACCGTCTGTGTAAACTAGGCTTAACTCTAAACCAATTAAGATTTGCAGGGTTCTGAGACATGAGCTTTGGAGTATTGTTCCAGCACCAGAAATACCTTGTGCCGTTCCGAAATTTACAATCACAGGCATTAAAAGCACTTTGAACTTCTGATATAGATGGAAAATGGCTATATAAATACAGTCCATTTACTGGCTCCGCTTGCAATCCTGAACAAACGGCGGCTGTTGAAAGACAAACAACAACACTGGTTGAGAAGAAGCTCTGAGTGAGTTTTATTTAAGACACTGTCCTGTGCAGTGATTTACTCTGTGTTCAGGCTCTCCTGTTTCCACACCCTGCATTGCTGCTGCCTTCTCTATTCTGTGGCTCTGGCTTTTCTGTCATTATGTTTTCCACACAACACTGCATTGTCCATTGCTGTCATTTTCTGAGAGCCAGCAGCTTATTGGCTATTTTTGACCACAGGAGCCTGAATGAGTATCAGCCTGTTGCATTTCACTGTCTGGGCAGGAAGCCCAGTGTCTCTGGGGAGAGGACAGACAGAGCGACCACCTACTGCAGGTGGTTCACAATTAGGATGCTGCCCAAGGATGAAGGTGAGGGTACATGAAGCAGAAAAGAGGAAGAAGAGAAACAAGATTGAATGAGAGTGCAGTCGACAGTGGTGACCTTTAAGCCTCTAATTATCCCAGGACTGCTGGAAATGGGCTGTTGGTAGTTTGATGTGGCTGCTGCACTGCTCAGTCTTAATGCCGCCTGATTCATGCTCATAGATGTAATTTTGTACAAGCCACGAAGCACACAAACTCTTTATTTATCTCACAGCATCTTTGCATGTGTGCAGTACATACTCTTTTCTCTCTTGGACATTTGTTTTTTTTCCCCCCAGTGTGAAAGCATTTCATATAGCTTGAAGCTGACAGGATGCCATTTCATTGGAAATGTAGCCTGATGGTGTGAAATACAGAGAGGTTTATGTTTTATCAACCTCTTTTTCTGATGTACTCAAAAATGTTCTTGTTTTGGCACAAAACCTACAAGGATGTACTGCAGGGATTGGTGATTTGTTGTTTATGAATATTATTATTAGCTTCTTCTTAGGATAATTGTGCATTTTAAAGGATCCATTCAGGAAAAAAGACTTTAATATTACCTTGATCCATGTTTAATTTGTTTGTAATAGGGATGCACTGATCCACATTTTTTCACTTCCAATCCGATCCCTGAATTTGGATATCTGCTGATTCAGATACCAGAGCTCTGTTTGCTTTCAGGGTTCTCAGCAGGATTTTTTTCTCAGCATAATGGGATGGAAAAATCACCTTTAATCACCTTCGGGGGATGCACTCCTTCATCTGTGTAATCCCCATAAAATCGTCCCTGAAAGCCATATTAATTTTCCGAACAGTGTCCACCTGGAGGTCTCTCACAGTTTCAGGAAAAAATTGATGCAGCAAAGCTCCAAATCATTCCGCCATTTCCTTAACGACGAGAAGGGTGGACCAGTGCTCACTCAAAGCCTGCTCACAGGCGAATGACGCAACCGACAGGCGTGAAAAAACTCACGCATGCGCACGAAGGTTCAAGCTTGGCTGATGCAATCACACATGATTCAAATCCATGTTTTTTGAAAAAATAAAAAGGTCCGATACTTTTCTCACAGACCTCGTATCTGCAGAAAAAAACAGATGCGACTCCTGGATTGGAAAACTCCGCAATTGTATTGGAAATTTCTGATCCGTAAATTACGTTTGTATCGGGACCCGATACCGGCATTGGATCAGATCTGCCCCATCCCTAGTTTGTAACATGTCCTTGTATTAGAATCTGACGTCATCGTGCAGCAGCAGCCACACGCAGCCTCTCTGCCTCATTCACTCTGTTTCCCTCTCATCTTGGTCGGATGGTTAGCGAGGCTCGGATAATAACACGGAGTGTGAAATTCTGGTTCCAAAGCCACGTACCACGGCACCGCTGTGGATGCATTTCGGTTTTAAGTAGGGCTGCCATGACTAGTCGACTACTCACGACTACGTTGACGATTGAAATCATTAACAACTAATTTAGTTGACGAGTCATTTATTTTATTTGTCTTTGTTTTTCCTCTCAGTTTATAGTTTTAGGCAGCTGTCCTGCCGTCATTTGGACGTTCAAATTTTGAATGAGACGGCCGATTACAAATGGGTAGTTTACCGAAGGAGTGTGTGTGTGTGTGTGTGTGCACGCAGAGTCAATGCGCTACAGACTGCAAGGGAGGGAGCAGGTGAGGGAGTGAGATTCCTGAGACGTTACGAGATGTTACATTCTGCTGAGAACCATCAGTGCACTATAGCGAGCGCGGAGCAGAGAGAATTTGAACCCGAGTGAACATGTTTTAAAAAGCTGCTGATTTCTGTTGTTTTTCAAAGTTATTAAGCTGTTGCTATATGTTTTAATTATTTCAAAGTGAGTTGCCTCTTATTGTATTCTGATTTATTTATACAAAAAAAAAAAAAAAATATGGGGAGTGTAATCAGCCTGCATTGTTCTGTTAAGTTTATATCAATTTTCCTGAACATCCAGGTTTTTTCCTTCTTTATAAGAGTTTGGTGTTTGCTCCACAAAGTTTTAAAACACAATAAAATGTTCACACTGTTCTTTATAGCAGTTATGTAATTTCAGAAATTCAACAGAACCACAAATCATAAAAAGTTGGGACTATATGTAAAATGAAGATAAAAATAAAATGTTGCACTATTCCCAGTTTATCCGCTCACAAAAGCCAAACGTTCTTCCAGAGTTGTGTAATCATACTATGATAGTAGAATATAAAGAAGGGAAAAAAAAAGAAAAAAATAGACAACATAATCGTCAATTGCAATTATTTGCCTGACAATTAATCATCTCCAGAAATTCCTAATCATGACAGCCGTAGCCATACTGACATGTAGGGATGGGTATTGATAAGATTTTGTCTATCAATGCCATTATTGATCTGATTCCTTATTGATTGCCTTATCGTTACCGCTTGTGAATTTTCTGTGTACTAAAAGTAGGCTTTACAGCTTTTCTATGTCAACATTTTAAATTGGTCACTGGATCCTTGATCTCTGGACATAAACTATAGCATTTCAATTCAGACATTTTGGCATGAATGTCTCTCCATGCATCTGAGCTGAGCTCAGCCTGCTGCTGCACGACATCGCAGGATGTCTCATTATGGGAGGAAAAAAAGGTTTTGATCGATTGCAGTTTGTATTACAACCTTTGGAAAGATAAGACTTTATTGATCTCACAGTGGAGAAATTCACGTTACGTCAGCTCTTTATAAAAAACAAAAACAAAAAAAAAACACACACACAAGATAGGTGCGAGTAGAGGAAAATGTGCATCAAACAGCGTGTGCAAGGATAAGCAGTAATACTTGTAACAATAAAATACGAAAATGAGGTAGAACTAGAATAATATATATATGTATATGTGTATATGTATATATGTATATGTGTATGTATATGTGTATGTATATATGTATATGTGTATGTATATGTGTATGTATATGTGTATGTATATGTGTATGTGTATGTATATGTGTATACATATGCATAGACATGATTGGAATTTGAAGAAAAAAAAGAGGTGAAAGAGGTGTCATTTGATTCAAATGGTGTTTTGCTTTGAAGTTATTAATTCTGACAAGACTCTATCGTTCTAACTTGACTCGGCAGACAGCCGTGTAGCATTTGGAGCTGTGTGAATGGAACGGAGGACGATTTTTGTCAATCGTGACTGACTCACAATTGACATATTGAGGAATGAAAGTGGTGAAAAACAACAATAAAAAAATAAAAAACCTGAAACCCAAAATTACTTATCAGTGATAATTACGAGTATTATTTATCAGGTTCTTTTTGTCTATTTCTCGAAAATTGTATTGTAGCATTATTAGTTAATATTACTATTATTATTGTTGTTGTTGCTGTTATTATTAATATTGAAATAAAATAAATAAAAAAAATAAAAAATGTAATACATTTGACTCTTTTACGACAACAAATGCTGAGCCATTAATTATTGTACAGAAAACAAATGCACACAAACGTGCTGAGATGCAACCAGCTTAATGCTAACTTCACCATTGAAAATGCCATAGACATGCTAATGCCTTAGCATCAGTCCCGTTTTTTTTAAGTTATAAAATACATCTATAAACTGTTTCAGAAGTCCATAGCAGGTCAGTTAAACATAAAGGTAAATATTACTCAGACATATGCGCTTTAGGGTTTTAGCGGGGGGAAAATTAAGATATAAAACAAAGAACCAGCAAAGCAGCAGATCGAAGCACTCCTTCATTTATTCAAGGTTCAAAGCAAAGCCACGCTTCAGAAATGGTTGGTGGAGAGAAATTATTATTTTCCTGAAAAACACCCCCCAAAACAATGGCCACTCTGAAGGACCGATCAGGGAATCTTTAAGCAAAAAGGCTATTGATGTCGATGGATCGAATCATTTCTTAACAATGCCTGTAAAGAACTGGTTCCCGGTACCCATCCCTACTGACATGATAGCATCACGCAGTCGCTCATTCAAACATTCTGCCCTTCTCTGACATCAACAAGGCATTGCTCTCCATACAGCTGCCGCTCACTGGATGTTTTCTCTCTTTCAGACCATTCCCTGTAAACGCTAGAGATGGTTGTACGTGAAAATCCCAGTAGGTCAACTGTTTCTGAAATACAAATTCCATCCCATTTGGCACCAACAACCATGCCACATTCAAAGTCACTTAAATCCCCTTTCTTCCCCATTCTGATGCTTTGTTTGGCCTTCAGCAAGTCGAGATGCCAAAATGCGTTGAGTTGCTGCCATGTAATTTGGCTTATTAGCTATTTGTGTTCACAAGCAATTGAACAGGTGTACCTGATAAAGTGGCCGGCAATTGTATGTAATGTACATTGGCCTGCAACAACACCTTTTACTCATTTATATGCAAACATTGTGCCCTGTAGTACCCTTTTGCACTGGTTGCTGGATTGGTTATCTCAGATATTTTGATAGATTCAGTGCAATTATGACACTTCTTTAAATGTAATTATTTCCAATGCCTACGGGCCCTGACACATTGCCATGTCAAACTAACATTTACATTGTAAATGTGATGGCAGAGACTTATTGTGAGAACTGCAAACACTTGACACCGTTGAAGAAATACTTCAGCTAGTGCAGTGCATTATTCCATGGGTTGCAGCAAATGGGGAAACTGTATTTTAAGCAGTAGTGGTTTTACTGGAGTCAGTCTGTAGACCTGCGTTCACATTGGCAGGCTGAGAAGTGTGAGTCCCATATAATTGGGACACACTCTGTGGTCCACAGACATGAAGTTGTGCTGTAAATATAAAGACCTGGGTTCAATGGGGGTATTGCACACTCACCGTATTGGATTTCTGTCGCACAGGGGATTGTGGAAAATGTGTGCATGCTGTGAACTAATGGAGACAATCACAAAGTAAACAAAAGGCTCAAAATGCCAGGGATTACTTGTTGTCTCCCTGGATGCTTCAATAACAATCTTGGGGATAAACATGTGAACTTCTCTGTTTTTCTAAGGATGTAGCACTTCGAAACAAGTGGATTCACAATATTGGAAGGACTGGAAGTACAACCGCAATTCCAATGAATTTGGGACGTTACATGAAATGTAAATATAAACAGAATACAATGATTTGCAAATCCTCTTCAACCTATATTCAATTGAATACATCACAAAAACAAGATATTTAATGTTCAAACTGATAGACTTTTTTGTTCTTGTGCAAATATTTGCTCATTTTGAAATGGATGCCTGCAACACATTTAAAAAAGCTGGGACAGGGGCAACAAAAGACTGGGAAAGTTGATCAATGCTCAAAGAACACCTGTTTGGAACATTCCACAGGTGATCAGGCTAATTGGAAACAGGTGAGTGTCATGATTGGGTATAAAAGGAGCATCCCCAAAAGGCTCAGCCGTTCACAAGCAAAGCTGGGGCGAGGATCACCACTCTGTGAAGAACTGTGTGGTAAAAAATAGTCCAACAGTTTAAGAACAATGTTTCTTGATGTTCAGTTGCAAGGAATGTAGGGATTCCATCATCTACAGTCCATAATATAATCATAAGATTCAGAGAATTTTCTTGACCTGTCGCCCGTTGAAAATGTGTGGCACATTGTGAAGGGCAAAATACGGCAATGGAGGCCCCGGACTGTTAAACAACTGAAGTGGTTCATCAAGCAAGAATGGGAAAGAATTCCACCTGCAAGCTTCAACAGTTAGTGTCCTCAGTTCCCAAATGCTTATTGAGTGTTGTTAGAAGGAAAGGTGATGTAACACAGTGGTAAACATACCGCTGTCCCAGCTTTTTTAAAACATGTTGCAGGCATCCATTTCAAAATAAGCAAATATTTGCACAAAAACAATAAAGTTTATCATTTTGAATATTAAATATCTTGTCTTTGTGGTGTATTCAGTTGAATATAGGTTGAAGAGGATTTGCAAATCATTGTATTCTGTTTGTATTTACATTTTACACAACATCCCAACTTCATTGGAATTGGGGTTATAAGAGAGTTTAATAAATTCAAGCTGACTTCAACCCACCGAGTCTGCAGCAGCCAGAACACTTGCATGTTAGACACAACGGTTTTTCCAGTCAAACCACTTCCATCAAAACCACCACCAAATTTTGATGTGGAACTTGGTAAATCCCGTCTTAAATCCCCGCCACCACTTTGCCCAGAGCAGCCTTTAACTGCAGAGCTCTCTCTGGAAGATAATGACTAAGAGATTGTTGCTAAAATTAGGTTATCAAATTTAAGACCCTTTTCTTGTCTGTTTTGTTTGTTTTTTGGGCATGGCCCAAGTTAAAAGCCACAAAATTCTTGAGCAGATCTTGGTAATTGGGTGGGGCAGGAATTTGTTTGCTTTTGCTTTAATGTTGCAAGTGCCTATTCACCCCCCCCCCCCTTTTTTTTTTAAGGTAGGAAAAGGCAAAGATTAAGTTTTTGGTGTTTCTAATAATGTAAATAAAACATTTAAAGAAGCATATGATGGATTTGGCACAGAGTTGCACATGGTGGAGGAAGACTATGAATGTTGATGAAGGTACATGCTCTCTGAATGCCATTTACATTTTTGTCTTGAGTACAATTAAGTACTCTCATTTCAAGTTGGGATTCCCATTAGTGCAACAGGTAATATCATATTTACAGAGTAATCTTTCAAATGGTGATACAAGCACCAAATTCGGCAGAAATACTCCTTAGACATTCTTTTGAAAAACCAGACTATCCACTTGATTTTTTTCAAGTGGTGGCCAAGTAGGGCTTAAGAATTACACAGGGGTCAGAATTTACAAATGCCCCAGTCATATTGAAAAGTATGCCACAACATTCCAAAAACATATAATTTGGACTACCTTTGACTGAATGTTGTGAAATTATGGGGTAAAAACAGCAAAAACAGTGACAAAGGTCAGTTTCAGTTTGTACAGGGGTCAAAAATTGAAGTTCCTCCAATTTTGATAAAAAAGTAATACAAATTATTGGTTAGTGAGTACAGTTTTAAAAAGGAATAGTTTGCACTTTGGTTATGCAAACCGATTGTTTCAGCAGCTGTCCGAGTGGCTGGTCTCAGACGATCTTGGAGGTGAACATGCTGGATGTGGAGGTCCTGGGCTGGTGTTGTTACACGTGGTCTGCGGTTGTGAGGCTGATTGGATGTACTGCCAAATTGTCTGAAACGCCTTTGGAGACGGCTTATGGTAGAGAAATGAACATTCAATACACGAGCAACAGCTCTGGTTGACATTCCTGCTGTCAGCATGCCAATTGCACGCTCCCTCAAACCTTGCGACATCTGTGGCATTGTGCTGTGTGATAAAACTGCACCTTTCAGAGTGGCCTTTTATTGTGGACAGTCTAAGGCACACCTGTGCACTAATCATGGTGTCTAATCTGCATCTTGATGGCACACCTGTGAGGTGGGATGGATTATCTCAGCAAACGAGAAGTGCTCACTATCACAGATTTAGACTGGTTTGTGAACAGTATTTGAGGGAAATGGTGATACTGTGTATGTGTAAAAAGTTTTAGATCTTTGAGTTCATCTCATACAAAATGGGAGCAAAACCAAAAGTGTTGCGTTTATATTTTTTTTTTTCATGACTCTTTGGATGCGTTCAGAGTCAGACAGTAGGGGGCGTAAGTTCCCCCTGCTGTCTGGCCAAACCAAAAAGTAGCAGCCTACAAGACACGTCACTTCCCCATCTTGTGACGCTTCTGAGGAAGGCTACAGGAAGTAGCCGAAACATGTAAAGTAGGTAAAACAATCTTCCCTGTCTGACTAAAAGAACTGTTTAAATAGTTAACTTAAGAAGACAGTATGAAATTTCATAAACGAATCTGAATTAGAATCAGTTTTCATAGAAATAATGTCTGATAGTAGAACAAAAAATCTTATCATTGGTTGTATTTATAGGCCACCAAATACAGATGTTGTGTTTTTCAAATATTCTGAAACTCATTAAGAGAGAGGATAAAATCTGTCAAATTCTTGTGTGACGTTAATATAAATTTGTTGAATAAGGAAACACATTGTGCGACTAATTATTTTTTAAAATAATCTTCATGCAAATTACTTCTTTCCCTCAATTACCAAAACGACAAGCATTACAGAACATTCTACTACATTAATAGATAATATTTTATTTAATAATTTAAATTATGTAATGAAATCTGGAATATTGTTTACGGATATTTCAGATCATTTTCCAATATTTCAAATTGTAGAATTGGAAAACTGTTACAAGCTGACTAAGAAATCGACTACTTACTATAGAAATTTTAATATTAATAAAATGAAATTCAAGAGACTAATGGAGAGTATTTCCTTTGAAAAAATATATATGGAAACAGATCCCAGTTTAGCGTATCAGGTGTTCATGCAAATGTTTAATGAAGTTTATGAAAAATCATTTCCAATCATTAAATTATCTGTTGATACATCCAAAAAGCAAAGCCCATGGTTTTGTAGGTGACTACAAAAAACCCTATTCAGAAAAAAAAAAGCTGTATAAAAAATACTTATCTCCTTCACCTTTAAATTTATCAACTTATAAATTCTGTAAAAATAAATAGACAACTCTTCTTAGGGCTGCAAAGAAGAAATACTTCAGTGATAATTTTCAAAAATCAATAAACAATATTAAAGGGACCTGGAAAACAATCAGTGAACTACTTAAAAAGAAAACATATTCATCAAAATATCCGTCAACTTTTTCAGATGGATCTAGAACAGGGGTGACCAAGTTCAGTCCTTGAGAGCCACCTTCCTGACACTCTTAGTTGTCTCTCTGCTCCAACACACCTGAATCCAATGAAAGGCTCATTAAGTCTGCTAACGAGTCTTTCATTGGATTCAGGTGTGTTGGAGCAGGGAGACAACTAAGAGTGTCAGGAAGGTGGCTCTCGAGGACCGAACTTGGCCACCCCTGATCTAGAAGTTTCTCTGATCCCTTTAACATTGCTTGCAAGTTTAATAATTTCTTTTCAAATGTTGCTGCTTCTGTTGCAAAGAAAATTGACTCCATAAATATAAATCCGGTTGATTACATCAAAGGTTCATTTCCTTCTGTGAGTGAATTTGAACCGACAAATTCCAATGAAGTTTGTAAAATCGTTGCTGGACTATGTCCATCTGCTGCTGGCCATGATGGCATAAGCACATCTATTGTAAAATGTGCCATACATGAAATTTCTGAACCACTTACACATATCTTTTCATTGTCCTTGAAAACGGGCATAGTACCTTCTGATTTAAAGATTGCTAAACTCATACCTTTTGTTTAAAAAAAGGTGATCCAGCATCTTTTTTGTGGCCGGCCCCGATTGTGTACCTGGAAAGGTACTCAAAGCATTTGCTGACCAACTGGCTGGAGTTTTCACCTGCATCTTCAACCTCTCCCTGTCACAGGCCATCATTCTACTCTTCCTCAAATCCTCCACCATCATTCCAGTCCCAAAGAAGTCAGTAGTGGAGAGCATAAATGACTACAGGCCAGTTGCACTTACGCCTGTGGTCATGAAGTGCTTTGAAAGACTGGTCTCTCAGCCCATCAGAGCCTGTCTGCCTCCCACTCTGGACCCCCACCAGTTTGCCTACAGGGCAAACCGCTCCACGGAGGATGCCGTCACCACAGCTCTCCACACCACGCTGAGCCACCTGGAGCACCAGTGGAGCTATGTGAGGATGCTCTTCCTGGACTTCAGCTCAGCCTTCAACCACATCATCCTGGAGATCCTGGTCCAGAAACTGACACATCTGGGCATCTCCACCCCCATCTGCCAGTGGATCAAGGACTTCCTCACAAACCACTCACAGTCCGTGAAAGTTGGCCCCCACCTTTCCTCCACCATCACACTCAGCACCGGTTCCCCTCAAGGCTGTGTACTGAGCCTCCTCCTGTTCACCTTTTACACGCACGACTGCTCTCCGACCCATCCCACAAACACCATCATAAAGTTTGCGGATGACACCACCGTGATTGGGCTCATCTCAGGGGTGGGATGAGACTGACTACAGAGACGAGGTCAATCGACTGACAGCGTGGTGTTCAGCTAACAACCTGCCGCTGAACACCACAAAAACAAAAGAAATAATCCTGTACTTCAGGAAGAACAGGGCTGACCCAGCCCCGCTGTACATCCAAGGGGACTGTGTGGAAAGGGTCAGCTCCATCAGGGTCCTGGGAGTGCAGCTCTCTGACAGCCTCTCCTGGACTGCCAACACCACAGTGGTGGTGAATAAAGCCCAGCAGCGACTCCACTTCCCGAGGGTCCTCAGGAGAAACAATCTGGAGGAGAAGCTGGTGGTGTTCTACAGAGCCACCATCGAGAGCATCCTGACGTACTGCATCACAGTGTGGTACGGGGGTGCTCAGCAGCAGGCAGGAGAGCGCTGCAGAGGGTGATCAAAATGGCCCAGGGGATCACTGGTTGCTCTCTGCCCAGCCTGGAAGACATTGCCAGCTCTCGCTACCTCAGCAGAGCTGCCAGCATCAGCAAAGACACATCCCAACCCAGCAACCACCTGTTTGACCTACTACCCTCCGGCCGATGGTATAGGTCAATCAAAACTAAGACAAACATTCTCAGGGATAGCTTTCTCCCCAGAGCAATCACTGCACTGAACAATAACAAATCACTCTAATCCACACCTTCCAAGTTTCTTGTGCAATATCTGTAAACCATGTGCAATATTCCCGTGCAATATGATATGATTCCACAGTTGTATATAATTCTTGTTTTACATTTAACTTGGTCCACATTTTATTATATTTTATTTTACCTTATGTTTATATTAGTTGTACATATACTCTGAAAAATTTACCGTTAATTTTCACTATCTTTTATATTGGCTAAAAATTACTCGCACCACGGAAAGCACCTTTTGGAGTTGCACTCAAATCTCGTTGTAATGCAAATTACAATGACGATAAAAGCGATTCTGATTCTTTTTTAAGTTATCGTCCTATTTCAGTTTTGCCATGTTTTTCAAAGATCTTGGAGAAACTTGTTTATAAAAGACTAAATGATCATTGCCTTAAGAACTCAATTTTATATAACTATCAATATGGATTTTGGAATTCACTGATGGATAGAATTCATGCAGCTTTAGACCACATTGAATTTGGAATTGGTGCGTTTTTAGACCTTTCTAAAGCGTTTGATACAGTAAATCATGAAATTTTGCTTTCTAGGTTAAATAAATATGGATATAAAGCAACTGTTCCTAAATGGCTTAATAATTATTTATTAGAGAGGAACAGTATGTTTTTCTAAATTTGGAAACTGAAAGTAATTCTGTAGACTGTGGAGTTCCTCAAGGTTCAATTTTGGGACCGCTTTTATTCATTATACAAGTATATATTAATGATTTTACATCCGTTTCTACTACAACATTCCCATTGTTGTTTGCTTGATGACACTAACATTTTTATTTCCAGCAAAGATATAGATGGTTCAGTTAAAAGTTTAAATAATTATCTCTTGAATTATTCAGTGTTGTTCAAAGTTAATAAATTATCATTCAGTATAAAAAAGTCAAATTTTATGTTATTTGCTGGCAGTAAAAAATGCAATCATGATCACATTAAAATTTATATAGACAATGAAGAAATATCAAGGGTCTCTTCTAGGGCTGAAACGATTAGTCGAGTAGTTCGATTACAAAAATGTTCGAGGCAAATTCTATGCCTCGAAGCTTCATTTAACGTTGTAGTACATATACCAGGCCTGTGTGTGGCGCTGTAATGTCCCCAGAAAAACAAACAGAAGAAGTAGAGCAAGCGCTAATCAAATTAGCACAAAAGGTACAGCTTTCCAATGTGACAAACAGAGGGAACTAAAGCTTTTTAGGAAAAAGATGGTCCACGCTGATCATCTAAAATAGCTTACTGTGCATTTAAAGCAAAGCAGTGTATTTTTTTTCTTTTCTTTTTTTTTTTTACACAGATTGGTCCGCTGGCCGCTCTACGCGCGGTGGCTGGCTGCTGCCTCTCTCTGCCTGGTGTGAGCGGCTCAGCACTGCCCTCACACAGCTCCGTCGGCCACAGATAGTCTCTGGAAGAAGTCCACACTTTCTTCTGTGTGACTCGCAATGAGTGTTTTGCTTTTTAATTTTCGCTTTCACAATGCTTCACAAACATGGGAACTCAAATAAAATAATAAAATAAAAAACAAGTGACTGCGAGGCTGCATGTTCAACCTCCAGCTGAAAATGAAATGCGTTGGCTGAATCGCAGTGTTCATGCAGGTAATTCATGCAGGGACCCAGTCCAACACCGTAATAAATAAATAATTGAATAAAATGGTTAAATTTTACATGTTGGGGAAAACAAAAAACAGCCACAACCCATCCCCATTTCAGCAAAATGTCAAGACTTTGGTCCAACACCAGGAAAGATCCAAAACTTGTAAAGATGTGAAAAAATAAATAATTACCCAGGAAAACGGAAAGGGATACACTAAATTTGATCATCTCCGTGATGACGCAGTGACATTGTGCCATTACTTAGGGAGAACCCTGGACTGTTAATGTTTTAAAATGCAAAAGTATTTTTCATCCGATTACTCAATTAATCGCGAGAATAATCGATAGAATACTCGATTACTAAAATAATCGATAGCTGCAGCCCTAGTCTCTTCTACATGTTTATTGGGTGTGTGGATGGATGACAAATTGTGTTGGAAAGAACATACTGAACGTTTTTGTAAAAAAAAAAAAAAAAGTCAGTAGGAATCATAAGCAAAATAAGATATTTAGTACATTACAAATGTGGTGGTGGCCAAGTGGTTAATGCGCTTGGTTTCAGTTCGGAAGGTTCTGGGTTCAAATCCCACCCCTTCCACATTTCTCCATGTAATGTGGAGTTGCGTCAGGTCGGGCATCCGGCGTAAAACCTGTGCCAAATCAACATGCAGATCCACCTTGGATTTGCTGTGGCGACCCCGAGTGCAAACAAGGGAGCAGCCGAAGGGACTTACTTTAGTACATTACAAATGTCTTAACATTATACTACAGTTTAGTTTATCCTTATTTAATTTATTGCAGTATTGTATGGGGAAGTACCATTGCAACTTATATAAACAAAATTTTTCTTTTAAAGAAATTTTTTTTTTGAAAAGTTACTTTTTCAAAACCTTGTGCTCCAAGTGCACCTTTGTTTTTCAAATAGCAGCTATTAAATCTTTCATATAAATATCTTCCTGAACTGTACATTTTTCTTCACAGCTCTTCATGATACTAGTTGGCCTTTTTTCATCAAATATTATTTTGTGCACAACCATCAGTTTCATAATTATCTGACAAGGCAGACCTCATATTTGCATTTATTTTTGCATAGAACGACTCGTTATCAGCGTCACATCAGATATCATGGTGTTAAATCTTTAAATGATTAGGTACATCTTCTAAATCCACCCATCACTATACAGATATAAAAGTGGATTAGAAGTACATAAAGCTCCTGTATGAGTACTTATAATGTAATAATGTCAACCTGCTTTTAATTGATTTAACTGTTTTATACTTTGTGAATTGATATAATACTTTTTATTGTTGTGATATTTTTGTTTTTTTTTTTGTTTGGAAGTGGGTCTTTGATTTTTTTTTTTTTTTTTTTTTTTTATTTTATTTATTTATAGGCTAATTCACTGTAATGTAGAAGCAACCTTTTGAAATATTTGCCAAAAAATGTTTTTGCACAGTTATTGAAAATTGTTGACATGCAACCCTGGGAGACACAGTGCCTTGCGTCATACGACCAAACAGTGACTCACAGAATCATGTTTTAAGCAACAACAAATCATCCTGAATAATGCCTGCATTGCTCTAAAAGAGATTTGTGGTGTTTTTGCCCTTTCCAATGTTTCAGTGTTGACGCCTTTGCCATTGGTGTCTCGAAAAATAATTTAATGATGGAGCAGTCTTTTTTTCCCCATTATGTGCTTCAACTAAGCAGCTGTTAAGAAACTTGATTGGTACAAAACAAAGAACAAACCATTGTGCAGTTGTGTCCTGGCAACAGGGCACAGTTCCTGGATTCAGAGATGGTAATGTGCATTACGTGCTAGACTGTGCTGACACAGGGCGGGTACACATGTAGATTAGAAAGAGCTGTTAACCACTGTGGTGGTTCTGAATAGTCACCCTGGCAATGCTTCTCAGCAGGTAGTGGGGCAAGAATTGAGCGGCTGTCACTCCGTGTGTGTGTGTGTGTGTGTGTGTGTGTGTGTGTGTGTGTGTGTGTGTGTGTGTGTGTGATTTTGTGTCTGTGGAAGAGAAATGTACCCAATAAGTTGGTGGTTGCTGCCATAGTCACATAAGGTCACTTCTAAACATACAGTTGTGGGCACAAGTTGAATTACACCTTAGTTACACCTATTCAAATCAAATCCCTTTTATCATTCTGCAAATACATGAAGTTAAAAAAGGGGTGGGAGCTACATAATATCTTGTTGGTTTTTTTTTTTTTTTTTTTTTTTTTTCCCCCTTAGGATCAGATTTTCACAAATTTAGCAGTTTACTTAAAGTTCAATGTGTCTTTAAACATTATGGAAGACTCAGGGATTAATGGAATTTTGTAACGGTTGAGTGGATCCTTGTCATTTGATTGGTGCTTTGTATTTCACATAGCATGGATTACGTGTCCCATTTGTGTTGCATTGCATTTAGAATGCAGTTTGGTTCCATACATTTGGTACCTTTTGCACTCACGCACACAAAACAAATTAAATCCACTGTGCTGTATGCCATCTGGAGGCATGAAGAGCTGTTGGGATGAAAAACTGGACTAATTTCTGACATGATTTTTTTTTTTTTTTTTTGCTGCAGTGAGAGTGCACATTCTCTTTACACGTGCGCACAAGCGCCATCCCACTTGTATGAGCGCGCACACACACTGCGCGCACACTCACAGACGACAGTTTGATAGACCTAAATGACTGTGCTAGTACTTCTAACACACACACACACAAATCCACTCCGCTGTAAGCCATCTGGAGGCATGAAGAGCTGTTCAGATGAAGCTGAAAGCTGATGTGATTTTTCGCTGGACTGAGACCTACAGTCTTTTTTTTTTTTTTTTTTTTTTTTTTTTTTGAAGTACGAAGTCAGTGCACAGCATCACCGGACTACACGTCACAATTTGGACTCCTATTTAAAGTTCGTGTCAGGCTTTAGCAGCAGTGGAACACCAAAATGTAAGTCCCTTTTTCTGTTGTTTATTAATTAATAAAATATTAAATAACAAGGATCTATTTTAGTTGTTATATAAAACAAATAATGAATATTTTTACATTCTTTCAGTCGAACAAATATTCAGTGAAATCTGGAACATACCAATCAACTCTGCTTTGCCTTGTTGAATGGTTTGTTCCAGCTTTCACCTAATGAAATATTTGTACCATTGAACTCATGAACATTCATTATTTGTATATTATTTGTTGAAGCTTCTGATAATTCAGAGTGAATTGGCAAATCTTTGCTTCTGTTTCAGGTCATAACTAAAGAACCAGTGCCTTCTTGTGTTTAAGAGCCAGGGGTGGAGGGGTAACTAAAGAGTTAATGGTGCTTGAGCATTTACCTTGTTTTGGCCAGACCTTTTGACTTTTCAGTTTGATGCCATCCACAATTGCAGGTGTGAAGCAGCTCCAAAATTTGGTCGGACTAAAACAGGTGGTCTTGGTCCACATCAAACTGAACCATTGTCTGGTTCATTTGCAGTGTGAAACCTTTCTTTGGATAGTTCAGACATAGCTACTAATTTCAGGAGCTACTCAAGTGTGCTGCAGTGTTCTAAGAAAGGTGGCAATGATGCCATGAAAACAAAGTGATTATGTAGGCAACATAAACAAAAGTAAATCCACAATGCTGTAGGGGTGCAGGTATTTTGAAATGAACCAGGTGTTGGGTCGAGTTATTCTTTTTGCATGGTCAGAATTGGCTTGAAATTTAAGTGAAACTGAATAAAATAAAGCTAGCGCATTGCCCGTGGAGAACGGGCTCTAGATTGGGTAGTGTTTATAAAATGGGTAGCTGACATTTTTCAAGGGTGGTAATAAATTGTGCAAAGTTTCTGTAATGAGTTGGAATGGCGTGCGAGTCCAGAATGTTTTTAGAACCTTAGGCCTCAACAGTTTTATAGGAAGAACTCAACCCTTTTATTTCCCGTTTATTACATAATTTGTTAATGCTAATTCACTGTCTTAATGCATCTATAAATTGTTTAGGTTCTTGGTATCATATACATAGGGATGCACCGAGCCACAATTTTTCACGTCCTATCCTGATAGCTGAATTTGGATATCTGCCGATACCAATACTTTTCTGACCCACTACAGAGCTCTGTTTGCTTTAATATTATTGTTGATTTTATATGAGGATTTTTTAAAATGGAGACCTGAAAGTTCAGCTGTATCTAAGATGAAAGCCTAGATTTGATGTTTTGTAAAAGAAATAAGTACTTCTTTTAATAGATTTTTATAGCCTTATTTATTTAAAGAGAAAAGACAGCTCTCTCTCTCTTGCTCTCTCTCTCTCTCATATATTCTCATTCTCATTGTTTTCATGCTGCTCAAACTTTTCAACTTCAAAGCCTTTCAACTGTAAAACCATAAATTTCTAAATGTATCATCAGCGACGCTCACACACAGGCTTTTAATGGATATTTTCTCCATTTCAGCGGACAGAATCTCTGTTCGGCTGTCCTCCTCAGCTGTGACCTGAGCTGGCATTTCACAGCCTCAGGACACTGAAGCAGCTAAATTGTCAGCAACAATTCAGTTCATTTTTCAAAAAATCTGTGCTCGACACAGACAATTCGAACCCAATAGCCGGGCGGAAATTTGCTACCCGCAGTTAGAACACTGTGGAAGAGAGCTCTCTGAAACACCTCGGCTTCAGAAAACCTTCCCTCTCTCCTCATGCTCTGAAGCAAACGAAGCAGAGAGCAAACGACAGCAGTTGAGAGGATTCACAGTGCCTCCTCACGTATTGGAAAACGTTGCAGGTCGGATAGGTATTTTCTGATATATGAATTACTTCTGTATCGGAAGCCGATCCCGATACCGGATCGATCACAACCTTACATACACACACTAATATTATTATTATTATTATTACTACTTCTATTTTGTCATTTTATTTTTTTAACTGGACCACAATGGAAATATGAGTTTTCACTTTCTTGTGTCATCCATGTATTTTTAATGTATGTACAGTTATGTACTTATCATTGAACTTACTAAATAAAAGCACTCACATATATGTACACAGAGGCCACTTCACTTTTAATGTGTAGATGATTTACTGCCCCCTGCTGGAGTGGTGTGAGTCCAGAATGTAATTATCATCACCCATTGTTCAGTGTTCAGAACTAATATGTCGTTTAAGTTATACACACGCACACATGCATACACTTACACAGATGCCACTTTGCTTTGAATATATTGTGGTGACCTGTGAAAGAATAAAAACTGAGCAACTGAGAGCTGCCCAAAGCAGGTGCTTTTATTTTTACACACCCACAAACAGACAGTGGTGGAATACCTCAAACGTAGTACAGATCCCACTCATGATAATGGCAACATGACACTTAACTAAAGTGACTAATCCAATTGAACTACAGAATCACAATAACTCAATAACACTAACACTGTGAAAGTAACATGAACCAAATTAACATTTAAAACCTCAAACTCCCATGGTGTTCACTGTTGTTAGCCAGTATCCTTAATTTGTCCAAAAATATTAGTCCCATCAACTTTCCATTTTTGCATCGTTCATTCTAGACCCAAAATACATAAGCATCCCAAACGGCAAATGTCAGCTGTCCATGGTTTCTACATGATCAAAGCCAAACACACGTATGCATACACGCACACAGAGGCCATTTGGCTTTTATAATATAGATAATTCAAGATTTGTAATGTTTGTTATTTATCTGCTGCAGTGAG
This sequence comes from Thalassophryne amazonica, assembly GCF_902500255.1. Taxonomy (NCBI): domain Eukaryota; kingdom Metazoa; phylum Chordata; class Actinopteri; order Batrachoidiformes; family Batrachoididae; genus Thalassophryne; species Thalassophryne amazonica. Next base: position 49,168,102 of record NC_047109.1, on the reverse strand, counting down.
TTTTCCGGGAATTCCCAGAAATCCGTGTTTTTATTTCCATGGCAAACGTTTTTGGGTTGTTTATGTTTTCCTGGCCCACATGTGATTTAGTCGTTGGTCTGATTTCATGATGTTCATATTTGCAAATCAATTGGAAACATCTCTAGTGAGACACCACAGTGGATATTAAGTCTCATGTTTTCACATCCTGATCCGACACTGAAAGATAAATGTAACAAGCCACTGATCGTCCACACAGCAGCAAATGAGATGCCTTAACAGATTTTGCTGTGAACTCCGCATCATGGTGAAACTACAATCAAATGGATGGAAAATTTGTTTTGCTGCCGACAGACATTTTAAAGTTCATTTGGAATAAATTCAAATGGGTTGAGGCCAAAAAGGGCCAAAGCTCTGACCTGACTTTTTTTCTTTTCTTTTTTTATCATTGTTTATAAGGAAGAGGTAACACTCCTGATAAGTCTGTGATTTTACTATATTGTGTTTTTGACAGAATTCATTTTCAGTTGACATTCAAGTTATTTTACACAAATCATTATTTGGGATGAATTTACTTCAAATTATCTCCATGCAAACTGGATATGTTTATTTATTGAGCTGTCCTGCTAAATCTGCATTTCATGTGGAGAAAAATACGATAAACATTTAATATGCTCATAGAAGTTAAATGTGAACATCTGTGCGTTGTTTTGCACGACGCGTAATTTCAGTATCCCAGAAATGCTGAGGTCAGCACTGGATGGAAAAATCCATGTTACTGCGTTTTCCATTTATATAAGTGAATCAAACTAAAACCTAAATCAGTTTTCCTGCGAACTAAGTGATATTGGTGACTTAATGAACAGTAAGGTACAGCTTTCCTCATATCAAATTTTATTTTTGTCCATTTTAAGACACTATCAGTTGTTACAAAAGCACAAATTGCTGAAGTCAAATGTTTAGATAAATGTGGAGATGGAACAGAAACAGTCCAATGCAAATATGTGGTTTCATGAAATGGTAATGACACTATATTCTAATCCATGTGACAGACTATGGGGTATTATAATTCTGTCATCTTGCCATTATGGGAAAATGTGCTTTTTATGACTGAACACCAAGTCAGTCACGTACATGAACCTTTATACAGGTATTGGAAGGAGGGGGACTGGAGGGTGCCCACCCCCCCGCGAGGTTTTAAAATTTGAAATTGGTGAATGAGGGCCCCACTGATGCAAATGTGGCTGCGCTATTAAATAATGCCTTGGCAATAAATTTATGAAGCATTACACGTGCTTTGCTTTGGAAAGTAATAAGAATAGTAATAAGTAATAAGAAATCCTTGACAGGAACAAAAGACGCACTGATAATCGTCAAATCCAAACCAGTTCTACACAATGGAGGAAGCTCTGCTTTTGGCAATAAGCCATTCTTCCTTCCTTCTGGTTTGAACTCAACCTTCTGCCATGCTTGTTTTTGCTCAACATGTGAGCTACTCACACCCATACACATCATCAGCTATTTCATTCACAGGTTGACTCATTCTTATCATGGCAAGAAATAATACCAACGTATCATAGATGATATGGCACATCCTTTATAGACAGACATTGTTAAACGGAGTACATTTAGTACTTTGTCTAATGCGAGACAATGATTGCTTGAAGTTAACTGGCCTTCCTTTCGCTGTCTAATCTGTGGTATGGCTCTTCATTTTTTGAGTGAAAGCCACAACAAGAAGTGCAGGAGAGATTTGAGAATGTGCCATTTCCTCATCACTTCTCTTATATAGAGTGCTTCAGACAATGTCATGGTATGTTTCACTGAACCTTGGTGCTGGCTGAAAACCCAGATGACACTATCAGAAAATGTAGTCATAATAATGAGATTTCAGGCCTGTTAACCATTTAATTTCTGTACTTCTCCTTTTTGTTCTGAGTCCTCTAACAGAATGGTTAATATTAACCATTTAATTTCTGTACTACTTTTTGTTTTGTTAATATTGGTTGTGGAAAGTCTTTTTTTCATGCTCTCGCTGTTTTGTCAGTCTTCCACTGTCTCTTCCATTTCCTCATGAATGATAATGGGGTGTTTAACATGCATGTCTGCATGCACTGCTCAAGCCACCCGTAGTAATCACTTTATTCCACCCAGTCATGACCTGTTTGCCCTCTGCTCAAGGAATGAACCGCTCATCTTTTTATTGAGATATATATATATATATATATATATATATATATATATTTATTATTTTTTTTTTTTTTACCTCCACATTGGGCATAATGCTTACTTTCTTGTATTAATTTGAAAACCAGAATGTCTTTGATGCCATTCAGACATGTTTAATTCTGGCAAACTTTATACAGCAGGGAAAATAAGTATTTGCTTCACTGTCTATTTTGCAAGTTTTCCCATCTACAAAGAATGGAGAGGTCTGAAATTTTTATCATAGGTACAGTTCAACTATGAGAGACAGAATCTTAAAAAAAAAAAAAAAATGGCCGTCTGGTATTGCGAAGGCTGTCCGTCTGTGCTCAGCATAAGTCCAGTCCTATTACTGACAAAGGCTTCAAATTTACAGGGACCGTTCTTGGGACAGAGACCTTGGACATGTTCAGAGATGGCTGACCTTGACCTATTTTAAGAGGTTAAAAAGTCGCATTTTGTTTCAATCTGTTCCATTTTGTTTTTGAGTGGCAGGGTTGACAGCCAATCAGAGTAGAGCAGCACCATGATGTCAGTGGCTGCTCTCTCCAAAACCACTTTTTGTGTGTTTATATACATGTCTCTCATATATTATGTAAAAGCACACAAGAAATAAACACTTCTAAACTGAAAACACAGTTTTTGGAACCTAATGACACCTCTGAACTTATTTACAAGACATTTGCGGGCGTTAACGCGGTGATGTCACAGGCTGGTAGCTAGCTGCAAAACTCTGTTTCATTTGTGTGTAAATATAACCTCTGTCATATATTATGTAAAAGCTATCGAGAAATAAACACTTCTAAAACTAAAAACGCAGAACCTGATAACATCTTTGCAGTTATTTACAAGACATTTTGCGGCCGTTAATGTGCATGCTAACTTACGCCAAATCAAAGCTAACTTCCTATGGTGTTAAATGTCTCAATACCTACAAATGCACAGAGGGTGATCTACAAATATTCTTGATTTTCACAACATGAACAAATTGTGATTTGCTTTGAACATGTACAAATTGTACCTAAGACGATAGGATCTTAATAATTACAGCTGTAAATTGTAAAGAACTCCATGCTCATACGACTGAGGGTATTTTAGCATTGCGTTATATTTAAATAATTAAAATGCATCATCAGATGCACATCCATCTACAAACCAATTAGTTTAAAGTTTGTGGAAATGTGGCTCATGTGGTTGAGGATGACGCGTGTGTCAAAACATCTTTGGCGCCGTTGCATAACGCTATGTGAATGCAACCAAACTGAAACAATAACCCACACCTTGGTGTGGACAGTGGGCCGAACATTCGGGTTGGGGGGGGGGGGGGCTTATCCCTTCATTTTGTAACTACCTTAATGTTGTGAAGATGATAATGCTAATTTTGCCTTCATGGTGAACTAGTGTTCACTCTCGGAACCCGCTGTGAAACAAACACCCTGCTTGCCACATAAGCTTGCAGGAAATGTCAGACGTTTACTGTTCACTGTTGTTATTGCCAAACTTGGAACATCTTTGTCAACCCCACTGGCTAAGCCTCTGTCAGGTGGTGGGTGTTGCCTCTTTTTGTAATATAATTTAGTGAAAGGAGAACATTGCTGTCTTTGACTTACTGTTGTGGAAAATAGTCCTTTCAGACTGTTAAACACACAGATTCCTTCACGGATTCTTCTCAGCTTTTTGCAGCTGTATTCTGAGACTTCACAGACACAGTGTGTTTACTGAAACACTAACTTAGTGGTTTACATTATGCAACTGTGCCACTTTAAATATCTCATTCTCACAGGATTTCCAATTATAAAGTCATACACAACCAAGACAGCAGTCTTAGCTATTTACTGTTAAAATTAAATTATGGCGTGCAATTTGCTTGGTTATAAATTAACTAGGTGCTTGCCCTGGTGCTTATTGTATTCAGGCAGTGTGTGTGAGGTCTGGTCATTGCATAACACACTGTGTGAGGTGCTAATGAGGGAATATTAAATGGCTGTTACTGGCTGTTCAAACATCCTTGTCGTGCAAACGTGGGGAAATAAAACCATGGAGCTGATCTCAACCACTCACCTGCCTGTAGCTTCACTCTAAGCTAGGGATGGGAATTGATAAGACTTTATCGATAGATACCATTATAGATCCGATTCCTTATCGATACTGCTTGTGAATTTTCTGTGTACTAAAGGTATGCTTTACAGGTTTTCTGTGTCAACATTATTTTATTGAGTCTTAAAGTAAATAAATATGAAATTGGTCACTGGATCCTTAAACTCTGGACATAAATAAACTCTACATTGTGGATCCTTGATCTCTGGATATAAATAGAAATAAACAAAATTTGTAGTTATTGTCAAAAGCATTTCCTTTCATACATTGGCATGAATGTCTTTCCATGCATCTGAGCTAAGCTCTTGCAGCTGGCTGTGCTGCACGTCAGCATGTAATTCATACAGAATGCAGGACGTCTCATTTTGCGAGGGGCAAAAAACGTTTTAGTTGATGGTAGTTTGTCTGTATTACAGCGTTTGGAAAGAGGTGTCATTTTATTTATAGCGGCAATTCGTTTTGAAGTTATTAATTCCAATCGGACTCTGCCTCAGCAGAGAAGAGCTGTGCCAACGGAACGGAGGACGATTATCGTTTCTTGACTGCAACAAGACAAGAGTCCCAGTTAGTGACTTTAATCCACACAAAAGTGACTCACGATTAACACATTTTAATGGCTTGAGAGGGGTTAAGAAGCGGACTTGCTGCTTCTGATGAGCAGCGAATCAAAGAACCAATGAGCCAGCGGATTGAAACGTTGATTCATTGGATCACGCTTCAAAGTGGAGTCGCGCTGCAGAAACGGCTGATTACAGATCCGCTAAAGGGTCTGTAATCAACGTAGAGGAATGGTCATTTTCCTGACAAACACCCTCAAAAACAGCTGCTCTGAAGGACCAATAAGGGAATCGTTAAGCAAAAAGACTATTGATATCGGTGGATCGAATCATTTCTTAACTATACCCGAAAACAACAGGTTCTCGATACCCAACCCTACTCTCAGCTCAGAAAGCAGCATACCCTGCGGCTGCACACCAGATGGTGCTTCCTCTGCTCTGTCTGTTCTTGTGTCACAAAGCTTGAACATTGTTGCTGTAGGCGTTTGTTGATAGTTTTTTGAATTAGGCTTATCCCGATCCAGAATTTTTGGTTTCTGAGCCGATATTTTAAATATTTATATAGTCTTGCCGATACCAACCCCATGCCTATTGTGAAAGCATTAAAAAACACAACCGTTATTACTTGACAGGTTTTATTTTGCTTGAACATGACCAACAATATTGCTTGGCTTTTGTTAAAAACAGCTTCTGAGTTGTTTTGCTTGTATCAAGTACATCAGCTTTTTGAGAACATGAAGCCTTTCAACTGTAACAAATCGTAACTTTCTGCAATTACAGCAGCTACGGATGCAGAATTATTGGATTGACTGAATTATTTAATAAAATATTTTAATGGAGTTTTTTTCGGACGCTGTTCAGTAGGAATGTGAATTGTACAACAACTCACGATTCAATTCGATTTCGATTCTTGGGGTGACGATTCGATTCAGAATTGATTTTTGATTCAAAGAGCTCTGAGAAATAGTTATATTACTTAAAAAAATGTTTGTTTAAGAAAATGCAGCTTTACAAGGTTAATCAAGTGATTCTAGATGTAAATTTACTTATCTGCTTTGCTCGTTCAGAGTTGGCTGGCAGTTTAGCGAAGCACTGGTCAGTAGTCGGCAGAGACCGCTGCTCCCCTCTTTTAGCTCCGGGTGATAGCGTAGCATGTGGGCTTGCGGATTTGAAGTGTTTCCGAAGTACTTGACTTTCTTTTGCAAATTCTGCACACTACATAAGTCATGTCAAGCTCCTTCTTACGCAGCAAATAATAAAATCCGAAATGCGCCCAAACATTTGCCCTCAGCAAAGACAGTGCTGGCTGAATTAGCTCTTCGGCCGCAATGCTAAGCTACAGCCACTGAACTCTGCAGCGCACGAGTGTTTGAAGCACGCCGGACGTGCTTTTGTGTTGCATCGCAGTTTAAGGTAGTTGTAAAGCGTGACAACGCTGAAAAGTAACACGAATCGGCCATACGTACCCAAATTCGATACCAACCAATTCTCGCAAAATAGCCGTATCGGCGTCCGATACCGATACAGAGTATCAGCTCGGGACATCCCTAGTTTAAATGACTTTGCCACTCATGTTGCTTTTATCTGTAGTCCTTCATGGCACCATGAGCTCAACATACAGTTGAGCTCAGTTGAGCCATATCATAAAGCATATGTGTAATTTTCTTGTTGACGTTGCTAAGATAAGAGTAGTTTCTGTATTTGTCTATACCACAATCAAACAAATATAATGTAACCTGGAATGAATAGAACATGGAAATGATTTGTTTCTACCCTTCTGGCAGCCTTAATCTGCTCTTTATGTGACTCAACGTAATTTTCCCAATTTTTGTGTAGTTGGAGATGTTGTTTCCTCATCCTGTACACATGCAAATATCTCCAGTTGATTGATTTTTTGGAGGCTACTGTAAATGGCTGTACAAAGGCGAGAAAGAGAGACGGGGAAATACCCCTTGTCCTTATGAATTGCACAACCCAGTCTCACGGCAGTTTGTGGGACTGGTTTATGAAATATACATTAATCTATGGTTTCGTGACTGGGTACGAAAATGGTGTGTTTTTCGTAATGGGGAAGGAATTCATTTCATGATGGGGGCACAAAATGTGGGGTGAATGAGGGTGTCTCAGGGGTCATGGTTAACGTTTGGGGAGGGTACTCACTTACACTACGGTTAGAGTTGGGAGAAAGGGAAGATTATAAATAGCAAAATAACAAAGTGTCATGAAAAGCATGCGCTTTTTGTTATTCGGGCACAAAAAAGAAATGTGAGACTAGGATGGAAACTCATGATGGCAAAGGTAAATGAAAAGTGCATTTATATCTCACCGCTCAGTCTCAGAAAAAGAAATGCTTTCGATTTCATGTCTCATCTTCATCTCACATTTACGAGCACAGGGATACCACGAGTGTTCTTGCGAGGTGTTGACCTGCGTTCTGAGAGCTGTTTGGATCTTTTGTTTATTGCTGAAGGACACTTCACCAAAAGTATCCTAATGATTTCCCACAATTCTTTTTTAAACCACACGTGTCAACAAAGCACGGGAATAACACCATGGATAAAACTGGATACTGTATCTGCCACACGAGCCTACAGACAAATTTAGTTTGACCTACACAATTGTTCATGTCACAAAGTATCCAGGTCAACAAGTGACTGTAGCTGATGTGTCCTTCATCAGAAAAATTAATGCCCCATAATGTTTGCAGCACTACCAAAAAAGAATGTGTGTAGTTGACAAACTAAAACCTGTTTTTAAAGATGACAAGTGGAAACGCAATTCACTAATGGTAATATATCTCTCATTATTATCACTTACTGAGGCGTTGCTGTTCCAGTAGCATAGATTTACATTCACGGTACCTGTGTATACCTGCCCGCAGTAATGGGTGGGTATCCCTATACCCGCTCACTGTGCATAAACTGATGACATCATAGCATGCGCAACCCAAGAACTGCCTGCAGGCGATAACATGAAAAAGGCGAGAAGTGTGTGTTGGTCCCAATATGGATATTCCGGATGATTTTAATCATGGATAGTCCAACAATGAACAGCAGCCAAAGCAGCTAGCTTGATGAGGACGCCCTGGTGAATTTGGAAAGCAGCGCCGTACCAGCCAACACGATAAAAGTTAAAGTGAACCAACTTCTTATGTATGCGTTTGCTAGGTGTTGTGCATTTTGAAATGACATTAAATATTGTTAATGTGTATCTCAGTAAGTGATAATAATGTAAATAACATACAGTTGTCGTACGGTATGCATTTTCAGAGTCCCTCCGTCCGTGCCCAGTCGCCCAACTTCGTCTAACTTGGGCGAATATCGGTCATTTTGGGCGACTGGGCATGGACGGAGGGACTCTAAAAATGCATACAGCCATCCAAAAGCATGTTATTGTATTATTATTATTTAATTTTAATTGTTCTAAACTCGCACAGCACTGTACCGTGTCCTCCGAAAGTATTGGCCCCCTTGGTATTTCACATATCTTTTAATTTTTTTATGCCATTACAAATACAAAAAGTAAATCAGTTTTTGAGAGCTGTCTTACTCTACTCCATACAGATTTACCATAGAGTGCCATTCTTTTTGTATTTCTTTATAACTGATGTAAATAAAGTCCAAGACATATTCAGTGACTTGGAGATGTTCATGTATCCATCCCCTGACTTGTCAGAAGAAAACTGGCAATAAAACTGATTATTTACAGGTATTATATTTACTTATGCAACTTATCGTCAGCATGGAGTAGACTGTTCTCAAAAACTGACTGTGCAAGAAAGAGAAGAGTGAGGAAAGATACCCAGACAACCCAGAAGGTATAGGCTTCTGTGGCTGTGATTGTAGAAATTGGGCATAGTGTATGTTTTGCCTTTTGTATCACCAGGTATACAGCTCCATGATGAAGTGGTATAGACGAGAATTTTCTTTCACCAAAACATCAAATCTCGGCTTGCATCTCAGATGTACCTTCTGGCAAATTATGGTTGGACTTTCAGGTCTTCTTCTTAAGAAAATCCTCCTCTGTACCACTTCATCATGAAGCTATATAACTGAGGAAACAAAATATCCTCATATAAAATCAACAATAATGATAATAATAATAATAATAAAGTAAACAAAGCTCTGGTGTCTGTAGTTATCATATACCTATAAATGATACGCCAATATGATTGAATAAAACACTAAAGAATAAATAGCAATACACCCTTTTTGCAGATGGGTAATATTTTTCATACCACCCGAGTAATCAGCCAGTCCAGACAGCCGAGCGGCACCACGACGAAGAGGCGCAGTCAAAGGAACTGTGAAATTCTGGTGAGTCACTATTAATAATTTCTTAGGTGTCCAACCTTGTAGGTTGATTGTTAAAATTAAATTTTAGTTCTAAAAGCCATCATAATTATTTATAGGAAAACGTTCTATTTTTTTTTCTACTAAGGTTTGAACTTTGAGTGTTTACACAGGAGAGAAAAGTGTGAAAATGTTAATGCCTCTTTGAGAAAAGTGTATAAAGTGTGTAGTGAGGGGTTTTACAGCCTTAAAACATCTATAATAATTGTAAAAAAAAAATAACGCTGACTACTTCGCGGATTTCGCCTATCGCAGGTTATTTTTAGAACGTAACTCCCGCGATAAACGAGGGACCACTGTATATGATAAAATCGTTATCAAGTTGTTCACCAATGAATATGGCTTTTTACACCCTTCAGAAAACCATACAACATTTATCATTTATAGATATATGATAAAATCATTATCAAGTTGTTTTATCAATGAATATGGCTTTATACACCCTTCAGAAAAAAAAAAGCCATATTCATTGGTGAACAACTTGATAACTGATAATTTCCAAATTCAGGTATCTGGATCAGAATGGAAGTGGGGAAAAAATGTGGATCGGTGCATCCCTAGTAGTGTTGGGTATCGAGGACCTGTTGTTTTCGGGTATAGTTAAGAAATTATTCGATCCACCGATATCAATAGTCTTTTTGCTTAACTATTCCTTTATCGGTCCTTCAGAGCGGCTGTTGTTTTTGAGGGTGTTTGTTGGGAAATTGATCATTCCTCTACATTGATTACAGACCCTTCAGGGGATCTGTAATCAACCGTTTCTACAGCACGACTCCACTTTGAAGCGTGAATCAGTGACGGAATGCTTGATCCGCTGGCTCATTGGTTCTTTGATTCGCTGCTCTTCAGAAACGGCAAGTGCGCTTCTTAACCCCTTTCAAAGCCATTAAAATATCATGAGTCACTTTTGTGTGGATTAAAGTCACTAACTGGGACTCGTGTCTTGTTGCAGTCAAGAAACAAGAATCGTCCTCCGTTCCTTTCACACAGCTCCAAACGCTGCGTGGCTTTCTGCTGAGACAGAGTCCGGTCGGAATTAGTAACTTCAAAACAATTGCCGCTTTGAATAAAATGACACCGCTTACAAACGTTGGAATACGGACAAGAAACTACAATTGACTAAAACGTTTTTTTTTCCTCTCAAAATGAGACGTGCTGCATTCTTTATAAATTACACCCAGACCCAAAAGAGGAAATGCTTTTGACAATAACTGCAGATTTTGTTTATTTCTGTTTATGTCCAGAGATCAAGGATCCACCATGTAGAGTTTATTATGTCCAAATTTTAAGGATCCAGTGACCAATTTCATATTTATTTACTTTAAGACATAAAGTTAATCAGCTTATAAAGTGCCAAATCACAACAAAAGCCATCTCAAGGCGCCTCACATAGAACAGTTCAACATAAAAAAAAAAAAAAAAAAAAAAATTCAAATACATAATTAAAAACAGAAGTAAAAGAATAAAACAGATAAAAATTTAAAAACTATTCATAAGAAAGAGAATAAAATAGGCTTTAAGTCTTGACTTAAAAATGTCCACGGACTCTGACTGCCTCATGGCGCAGGAACACCGTTCCACAGAGCGGGTGCACAATAAGAAGAAGCTCTTTGATCCTTTGACATAGAAAACCTGTAAAGCCTAGTTTTCGTACACAAAAAATTCACAAGAGGTATCGATAAGAGAATCGGATCGATAAGCGGAATCGATTATTATAATGATGAAATCTTATCGATACCCATCCCTAACCCCTAGCTGCATTGTGATTATAATAGTTATCAGTGTATCTTGATGCATCTTTTATTTTAATAGGATGTCTTTCTCACAATGTGACTACTTAGTACTATTTAAAATATTTCTAACTTTCCAGAATTAATTTCAACAACTTGGCCATATTTGCACCCATGTGGTTCTCATTCACTGAATCTGAATTCTAAAACCTGCGTGCCTCCTCCTGCTCAGTGTGGGCTCATGTATGTGACTGACTCCAGTTTGGACTAATACTGCTCCAGCAAAGTAAAACATTTATGTGTACCTCATTGCGATGTACGGGCACATGCGCACTAGTTGTGCTGCATGAAGGGACTTTGTACTTTCATAAGAATAACTAAAATAGGAGCGTGTGTTGAGACGATGATGAAACTTTGTTGCACTGAGGGTTTGCTGACCCTCTGATAACTGCAGAAAAAAAATAAAATGGGTTATCAGCAGCCGTGATGTTCTGCAAATGAGCTATTTGGATTCTTTCTTAGCCCCTTTATAAAACAGAATATCCATCTGTGTTCACTGGAGCTGTCGGCCTGCTGATGGAGGGTGCAAGATTTCTAAAAGCAAAGGTTTTTATTTGAAACATAACCGATTGTGTAACTTATTTTTTTTTTTTTCTTTTTAAATTTTGAGTTTTGAAGAAAAAACAATGTTCAGATATAGGCAGAGCTTGTCTCTACACGGTTCTTCTTCTTGTGGTGTGTCAGATTTATAGTCCAAAAACAGGTGGTTGTTCTTTCATCATGCTACACAGCTCTCTGCAACTGCAGTTGCTCTGTGTGTTGTCTCTGCACAATTCAGAGCTGAGTGATTGCAATGTAGCAGTATGGCAAATGTACAAAAATAAATAGTACGTTACTGACTCAAAAAATGTATGTCAGTAGAAGTTGAAATACAGGTTTGCACAAGGAACATGAAAGGTGCTCGTTAACAGGGCAGCTGCGTTCTTATCCCTGCAATTAACAAGTTTGATGTGTGAATAGATTCAGATATGCGAGGCATCTAAGATTGGGAAGAAAAAATAAGGTACTCCTACACCCTGGTATCTGCTCGTGATGGCTGCAGATGAGGGCAGTATTTTTTTTTTTTAAGGCATACAAAGCAAGAATTCATTAATCATAACTGAGGTAAAAGTTTGAAATAACTGTGGTTTTGATTTGGAGTCATACCACCCTGCCCTGTGTCAATTCAGTTTCAGTTTGTTTCATTTATATAGTGCCAAATCACAACAAATCAGCCTCAAGGTGCTTTACACAAGTGAGGTCTAACTGTACCAACCCCTAGAGCAAGCACACAGGTGACAGTGGTAAGGAAAAACTCCCTCTGATATTGAGGAAGAAACCTCAAGCAGACCAGACTGAGGGGTGATCCACTGCTTAGGCCATTCTATCAGTTTCAAGGTTTTTTGCAGAGTTTTACAAAGCTAAAAAAAACCCCAAAACAAAACAGAATAGCAACGAAAACACTCAGGCACCACAGGCAGGGGGGTCGCCCAGCTCCCTGGGGTGCAGGGCCAACATCCATCCATCACGTCATCAGAGTATATTCCATAAGCAGACTGCAGTGTGCTGTATGAAGCATAAATTCGTTTCTTGTCTGTGGTGATTCTCAGTCATCCAGGTCATGGTAATCAAGTAGGTTGAGCCAGGTCAACTGGACTGGTTTAGTTCCTTGAAAATAATTCGATGATCATTCAGAAAAGCTTGACATGGTTCAACCTACTTGAACACTCAGGCCTAGACTTTACTGACTGTAAATTTGTCCAAGTTATATTGTTGCACTTTTCTCTTTTCTTGTTGATTGGGCCATCTTCAGCTGCACTTAGCAGCCCATTGGCACTTAATGCCATTATAAGCGACAGTCCTTTATGGTCAGTAATATGCAGTGGTGAAGGAAAGTACAAATAACCAAATATATATTTGCTCTAGTAAAAGTAAAAGTTTGACAATGACAACGCTACTTAAGTAAAAGTAAATATTACCTGCTTTTAAATGAACTTTTAAGTATTAAAAGTAAAAGTACTTGCATATTGATTAATGTCCATACTGTTTGGACTGTGTTTTAATTTAACTAGTTTTAAGATAACGGTAAATAAATAAATAATTTAATGTTAGTTAATAGCATAATTCTAGTTCATTTACGCAACATAATACTTCTAAAATGATGGTTACTGTCCAAAATGTATTACAAATGGCAAAAAAGTATTCAGAAACAGAGTATTACAATTTTAGGCTAATATTGAAAATGTGGATAATTTAGAAACCGCACCGCTGAATGATAAAGCAAGAAGTATGCCGTTACGGCATCCAGATGTACCTTTCAGTATCAGTTATGGTCAATAGATGGGGCTCTAACTCAGCAAAAGGTAAAAACTGCATATAAGAGCACAATTGAAATCTTGGTCTGCTCAGACTGCGACAATATGCGCCCTTCAATCTTCCTCCATCTCCCGCAAATCTGCCTATCATTGCATGCTTTACAATTACATGAAAAAAGTGCTGTAGTACAACCAGAAGGAACTCATTGGTGTGTGATGTGAGGTTGGTGGTACTACAAACCACAAACATGACTTTTTATCAGGTCCCTGAGCTCTGGTCTCGCAGCCGGCTGCACGTCAAGATCAATGTAATCCACAAAGAACAGAGGACGTCTCATTTTGGGGAAAAATTGGTTTAGGTCAGTTGTAGTTTGTTGTCTGTATTACGTTTGGAAAGAGGTGTCATTTGATTTAAGAAGGCGGTTTGCTTTGAAGTTATTTATTCTGGAATGATCTATCTTTCCAATGTTACTTTGCAGAGAGCTGCAGCAAATCCCACAACACACAGATGGCATTCAATTATTTTTTCTTTACATAAGAGACAGTAACTTCAGTTTACAAACGGGCAAACCAGGAGATATTAATGGTCCAGTCCATGCCAGAGAACCATGCTGTGGGCTGTCTCTAATGACAAACAAATAAAACTTCTGGTGTGAAACGGTGGACGATTCTTGCTGCAACAATAGAAACGAGTCTCGTTTAGCGACTACAATCAGCAGAAAGGTGAGTCACGATGGCTTTGACGGCAATTGATGAATAAATTGTGGGCTCTCTACTTCTGAAGCAGAAGCAGTGAAGGAAGGAAGGATCATACCTGAGTGGTTCAGAGCAGGATGGCCCCGCTTAGTGTTAGATCTACCAACTTGCTGGTGAAACAGATGTGCGCCGGTCAGATAGCATTTTGACGGGGGGGGGGGGGTGTCCATAAAATGATGTAAGGGTGTAATGGAACACATTGTAGAAATGTAACAGAGTAGAAAGTACAAATACCTGCTGCAAAATGTACCTGAGTAAAAGTCGCAAGTATGCACTTTTGACTCTACTAAAGTACAGATACAGTACTGTTCAGAATAATGGTAGTGCTATGTGACTAAAAGATTAATCCAGGTTTTGAGTATATTTCTTGTTGTTACATGGGAAACAAGATACCAGTAGATTCTCACAAATCCAACAAGACCAAGCATTCATGATATGCACCCTCTTAAGGCTATGAAATTGGGCTATTAGTAAAAAAAAAAAAAAAAAAAAAAACGTAGAAAAGGGGGTGTTCACAATAATAGTAGCATCTGCTATTGATGCTACAAACTCAAAACTATTATGTTCAAACTGCTTTTTTTAGCAATCCTGTGAATCACTAAACTAGTATTTAGTTGTATAACCACAGTTTTTCATGATTTCTTCACATCTGCGAGGCATTACTTTTGTTGGTTTGGAACCAAGATTTTGCTCATTTACTAGTGTTCTTGGGGTCAGTGTCTTGTTGAAACACCCATTTCAAGGGCATGTCCTCTTCAGCATAAGGCAACATGACCTCCTCAAGTATTTTGACGTATCCAAACTGATCCATGATACCTGGTATGTGATATATAGGCCCAACACCATAGTAGGAGAAACATGCCCATATCATGATGCTTGCACCACCATGCTTCACTGTCTTCACTGTGAACTGTGGCTTGAATTCATGACTTTCTCACACTTGGTTGTAATATTTATCTGTTTTAGGACATCTGTTTACTAATCCCATTAAATATTCCACCATTTGTGCAGCAATTGTAGTGTGGCATTCACAGAAAGTATTTACTGTGCAGGTGCTGCTGCATTAACATCAAAGTGCATTTATTGTGAAGTACATTCTAGAAAATTAAATGCCAGCAGTAGCTTTATGTTTAATTTTAAATTTGCAGCAACAGACAGGGCTAGATTACGCAGTGGGAGGGGAAACATGGCTGTTCCTGAAAGAGTAGCGGCAATACAGAAACTGTTAAAAAAAAAAAAAAAAAAAAAAAAAAAAAAAAATAGTGGTGCTGCTATGATATAACACTTTGGTAGAATTCCAGACTAGGTGGTGTTAAACTAATTTGCCTTTTGGTTAATAGACTACCAGATAGATCACCTGACTTACAGTCTACACAGCTGAAATGCCATTTCATTACAGTTATCTGTTTTTAGTTTTTCTTAAGAACTTCTTTTTTATCATTCGTTGTGTGGTATAGCATCACAAATCAAGAAAAATTGAAATGTTTCATGCTTGGCTTGAAGGTTTTGGTTGTCTTAGAAGGCATTGATGCCTAATTGTGTTTTGTTGTGCTGACACCATTTTCATGACACACTGGTGTCGTACTATTATCAACCCCTATCAGATTGTTCAGCCGCTGCATGCGGACATTATTTAGCCTTTGTTTCTTGTTTCAAATTTGTGTTCGTATTTGTGTCTCACTGTTGACACACCTGTTGTCAGCTGGTACACCGCCAGGAAAGATGACTTGTGCCAAGTGTGACCCTGCTGTAAATATGTACAGTAAATATAGCAGAGGTTACATTTTGGTATAGAGTGCTCTCTGTTGGAGTCTTTATCAGGAGTCTCTTTCCAGGGTTAATGCAAAAGCTTCTGTTGGCCTTTGATGTTGCCTCACTGTGTGTATGCGAAACCTGTTCAAAATGTCATATATTAAAAAATCTTTTGGGCCACATGTTCTTCTTGTTCCACTAATAAAATAAAAGATCTGTGCCAAATTTTATTGTAATTGGACATTGTTTAGGGGTCACCCACAAAGCACCAATTTTCCCCAAACAAGCAATGTAGTAATCCAGTGATTACGTTAATGTTCTCCACTGGGTGACCAATCAGCCACCACTTTTTGTACCTGTAAAGGAAAACTAATAGCATCAGTCTTCTCCCGTAGGGCTGACGTTGCCTTGCCAGCAGAGGGACAGGAAAATGTGTCACTCCGAGAGACCTCTAAATGTGGAACAAAACATATGGCCTGAAGTCTCTTACAACTTTTTATTTTTTCACTATATAATGTGAACAGCCCTAGTGTGTGCTTATAGTATATGATGCCTATGTCTGTCCCTGAGGGAATTGTCAGATGTTTACACCAGGTTAGATTGGCATGATTACAAATGAATAAAAAAATAAATATTTTTTTTTTTGGGGGGGGGGGGGGGGGGGGGGGGGGGGGGTTCTTTTTTTGTATTAAGTGACTTACTTGGAATTCAAGTTTATACTTTCTCTTTCCTGGACATGATACTAAACTTCCTTTTGAGACTGTAGTTGGTCCTCCAACCTGCAGATGACTCCTTTTTGGTTGTTGGTGGTGTGATTGGCATACCAGTAAATAAAACACTTCACAAATGTTTTACAACCAGAAAAGAAAAGATCTGTTGGTCCTGCAGTCCATGGAACTAACTTGTTAACTGATGGTCAGGTCAAGATGGGTTCCTTCACTAACCATTCAGCATACACTGTTACCAGCACAGGGAAGTTCAACCGTGTTGACGAGTCATGTGAATTCAATATATGAAAAACAGTTTGCATATTACAGTGGTCCCTCGTTTATCGCGGGAGTTGCGTTCTAAAAATAGCCCGCAATAGGTGAATTCCGCGAAGTAGCAGCGTTATTTTTTACAATTATTATAGATGTTTAAGGCTGTAAAACCCCCTCACTACACACATTTTCTCACTTTTCTCTCCTGTGTAAACACTCTCAAAGTTCAAACCTTAGTAGAAAAATAAGTCCAGTATTATAGAATGAAACCAAAGATCAAAACCTGTTTTCAGGCCCAAACATTTGTTTGAGAAATAAAAATAGAACGTTTTCCTATAAATAATTATGATGACTTTTAGAACTAACATTTAATTTTAACGATCAACCTACGAGGTTGGACACATAAGAAATTATGAATAGTAACTGACCAGTATTCCTCTGATCGTGCCTTCATCGTGGCGCCGCTCCGCAGCATGTTTTTCCACCTTGGGGCAGGTGTGTTTTTCCGAGTGATATGGGTAGTTGTTGGCGCTCTTTTTTTCTTCTGAGCGAGAAGATTCTTATAAACAGACACATGCAGAACACAATGCGCGTGCTTTTTCTTCGCTGCTGGAGTGCTGTGCATCAAAACAGTGAGTGTAGTCTCTGGACCTGTTGCCAGATTTCTGCTGCAACTAAGCACAGCAGACAGTAAAAAAAAAAAAAGCATGGGAAAATTGCACAAAAAAAAATCCGCGAAACAGTGAGACCGCGAAAGGTGAACTGCGATATAGCGAGGGCCCACTGTATTAAAATAATTTTTTTTGTTCCCCTGCCCTCAGAATCTCATCAGCTTATGGTGTTTGCTCTGTGTCACATGGCAGCGAGCCGCACAGCATAAACCGGTAGTTTGCTTCATAGGTTCTTTTCAGAGAGCATCCACTCCTCACAGAAGTGTGGGAAGTCACTCAGTGGTTGCTCTCGTAATGATGACAGGTGCTAAGTTTAGGTTTGCTTTTTTTTTTTTTTTTTTGCATGATTGTGTAATACAATAGTTGTGAACACACTACTCTTGATTCTTGCACATGCAGGTGCATACGCTCACATGGCATCTCAAATCTTGTTTCCATTGAAGTCGCACTGATTTATGCAGTAATTTCAGAAATCTTTTAGTAAATCTTTCCTCTTTCTGTGTTAAATCATTTTATTTACACAGCATTTAAAAAAAATAATACACACAAGCCAGAGTTCTTTTACAGAGATGTTTATAGTTAACAGATATTTATTTATTTTAATTTCTTCTGCCCTTTCCAGGTTTCCATGTGATCCCCCGTCTGTCCAACATTGTGCCAGAGAGCTGCCTGTTGATAACTGTTGGCCTGATTGTTGGGGGAATCATCAAGCTAGCTGGAGAAAAGGTGCCCCCTGTGCTGGATTCCAGATTGTTCTTTTTCTGTCTCCTGCCTCCCATCATCCTGGATGCTGGCTACTTCTTGCCCATACGTCCCTTCATGGAGAACTTGGGCACGATTCTGATGTTCGCAGTCGTGGGCACGCTGTGGAATGCTTTCTGTGTCGGGGGTTTGCTCTACGCCGTGTGTCAGATCCGGACAGCAAATCCATCATACCTTAATGACATACAGCTTCTGCATTGCCTGTTATTTGGTTCCATTATCTCAGCTGTAGATCCTGTTGCTGTGCTGGCTGTGTTTGAGGAGATCCACATTAATGAACTGCTGCACATCCTAGTTTTTGGAGAGTCACTACTCAATGATGCTGTCACTGTGGTGAGTACAATTCTCAAATGTAGTGCTTTACCCTTTCAGAAGCACTTCATATTTTTTAACACATGAATGAATATACAATGATGATAGGTCATTGCTTTTAGAATTATACTGTCATATACATTTTGGGCCATACTGCCTAACCCCACTACCTGGTGTCAGGACATGATGCATATAGTACTAACTTCAGTATATTATTGTAGTAATAGTAATTTATTATTAATTAGTTATTTAAAAAAAATAGATACAAAGAGGAAAAAACAGACAACAAAACACCAATCAATCGAAATACAACTTAAAAAAAGCAAAAATTAATAAATTGTGAACTAAAAAAATAGATACTTGATAGAGAAATTTCAGAATTCCCAACATCATTGGGCATAGGTAGTAAACAACAGAAAGTCTGAAGTCTTGATATAAAAACCTGAGATGAACTTGATTGCCTAATTTCAGCTGGTAGACTGTTCAATAT
This sequence comes from Thalassophryne amazonica, assembly GCF_902500255.1. Lineage (NCBI taxonomy): Eukaryota > Metazoa > Chordata > Actinopteri > Batrachoidiformes > Batrachoididae > Thalassophryne > Thalassophryne amazonica. The sequence continues at coordinate 49,149,105 of NC_047109.1, read as the reverse complement.
TATGGTTGCCTTGGTTATGTGAGTCAGCTTTTGGCAACCTGCTACCCTGCAGCATATGTTCTTTGTCATTAGGTGGTATCCAGCTCTATATTGAGTGCTGTTTCAGCTGGAATAAATTCCATTCCTAGTCTTCCACTTTTCCAGTTTAAGTGTAAGCTATGGTGAGAAACCAGGTCATAACATTGATGCCAAGCACTACTGCATTTACGTGAATAATAAAACACTCTATCCAAGTTGGTTGACTGAAATGACCTTGGTATTCAGAGGAATAAATTCTTCACCCTTTCCAGAGCTTTAAGCTCTTTATACCCATATGTAGCACTAAATTAACTATCTGTGCATTCTCATCATATCACATTGTGCAGATAATTTTTGTGGTCAACAAATAGCTACTGAACCAGTGCAGATGATTTTTGTGGTCAGCAAATGGCTACTGAAACCATGAATGAGCAATCATCAGCTTGTACAGTGCATCAGCAATTAGCTGGACTCTTCCGGAGCACTCTTGCAGTGCTGCTGTCATAGGTTTCCCACAGCGCAAGCACCAAAGATCTCCAATTCCCCAGACTGGATCTATTTGACTACTGCTAAATATTGACATCACTTCCACAAAGATTGTATGTGCCCATTCATCAGGTGTCAGTCTCTCCATATCATATGTTCAGCTGCAAGTTGGCTTTTACTAACTGGCACTAAGCCAAGATCAGCAACTGCAGTCATGAGAAAATGCTTTAGTAAAAGCCAAGGCTCATTAGCCTAGAATGACTTTGGTAAGCCATCTGTATATAATTCTATTGACTCACAGAGTCTACTTATCCTGATTTTATATTCAAAGGAGTATTTTGGGTGAAAATAAAAGTAAAGTAGCTTAGCATTAGTTTGGCACAAAATTAAAGTTGTATTGCTGTAATCTGCTGTGCAGCAATTGTTTTCTTTTCAGAGAAATGTTGCAGGATGTACATGCATAAATCTCTTTTGTTCCCCTGCTAGGTACTATACCACCTGTTTGATGAGTTTTCCAGAAGTTGCATAGTGACAGTGATGGACGGCTTCCTTGGGTCATCGGCTGTCCTGTGGTTGCACTGGGTGGTGTGTCTGGTTGGCGCCATCTATGGAACCTGGCAGCTTCACCAACGATTCACCTCCCTATACGCGTCATTGAGCCACTCTTTGTCATTTCTGTACAGTTACATGGCTTACCTGTCAGCTGAGGTGTTCCACCTCTCAGGCATCATGGCGTAAGTTTTGGGTTGAGATGAGGAGGGAATCGGTGCCATTCAAATACCCTGATACTGCTTTTAGAAAATTTACATGTAATGGCATATAATCTGAGTGTAGTCACTGTTGGGCTCTTCTTCAGTGTCACTGTTGCAGAAATTTCACTCATATGTATGAGACTAAGTTTGAGATTCTGGGACCCTACCTTGTGGAGCCATGAGGTTGCTGGACAGAGGTGTTTTGCAAAGGCAGTGCCATTGCCAGAGAATGAAATTCTAAGTCTTCATGGTTCTGGTGCTTCCAGTCTGGATATATGATTGTGAGGTTCTAACCAGTGACCTCTGGGGACGACTGAATGTCCTTAGTTTGAGGTCTCTCAGGAGAATCCTTGGATACAGCAGGAATCACTTTTTTTTTTTTTTTTTTGCCACGCTATTTGTTGCAAGCAGAATCTGTATTTTATCATTTATGGTCTTAGGTTCCATCATAATATGATTTTTCCTAAACACTTCCTTGGCCTTCTAACGATAGATGGACAGTGGAGAAAACATTGTATAACTAATATACTCAAAACCCTCATTTAAATATTGCGATCTATGTCATGTTACCACCCGCTGTCATTTGTGCGCTTAGTTTTAGTAAATCACTCACAAAACGGTCACCGACCTGATGTGCAAAATTTTAGAATACCAATACAATTTAAATGGAATTAGTCCTGTGTCACCTGTTTGTGTTGTAGTTCTGTCCTCTGATTTCATGTCATAACATCCAGGAGAATCTGTCTCAACCCGCCCCGTATGAATGCACTGTGGTCATATGTTTTGGCTGATGACACTTTGGTATAATAAATAGATATCACACTCGCTAAAACTGTCTCAAATTTTTTGGGCTTCTGGCATTCTCTGCACAGCCATATTCTGCACAGTATTCTCCAGCATAGCAATCTATTTTTGGTTTAAGGTGCTATGAGTTATTGGAAATGCCCATCAGAGGGAAGTTACTTACCAAGTCTCCTGGGTCACAGCTGATACAAGGACAAACTAATGCGAAACCTTGTTCTCTTATCATGTGTCACATTTAACATTGATTTTATCAAAGTGCTTTCTTGTGTAAGTGTGATTTTAACAGTTAACAGCTGTGAATTTCTTGAATCACAAAGACAAACCGATGTTGGCAGGTAGAATTAATTTAGTTCACAAACAGCTGCTGCAATTTTTTGCTCCATTGACATTCACAGCTGACCTCATTTTTGACAAACATTGCATGACTCTAAAATGAAATGGAGAAATGGTCAGCAGAAGAAATGGATGGGGTACATTTTTATTAACTCATTCTGTAATCTGCATCAAACACTCATTTCTGACAGCTCGTGGGAAGCCTCCAATTATTTCCCTATTTTTCAGTTAGTAAAATGTACTCGGCTTCTTTACACCAGGGACTGGTTTCATAAAGCAGTCTAATTTTGTTTAGTCAGATAACTCAATTGACAAATTTTTTTGACGTTAGTCGTGGCACAAAGCACTTAGTTGGCCAAAGGTTTTGCGTTACCCAACAAAAGTTTTTAGCCTGGTACAGAGGTGCCTAATCTTATTTTAATTGACAAAACTTCAGTGTCCTACCTCAAAAATGGCAGCTATCATGTACCACCACTTGATGGAACACTTAAGAGCACCCCTACGTTGCTCGTATTTCTCAAAAAGGAGTTTCCTCCACTTTTGGCCATGGTTGTAGCAGACTACTGTCACGATGTGTTTGACAGTTCTGACATTAGCCACCAGGCATCGCTGTTACGCTGAGCAAGGTCGTGTGCACAAATAGGCTTGACTGAAGTGTAGAAGAAGAACTGCTAGGCTAAGAGCTAAGCTTATTGTTCAGCAGTTCATATATGTCCATAAATGTTAATAAAGCCAGTTAACAAAACAAAGGCTGGATAGTTCATGACAACAAGCAAGCCAGAAGTAAACAAAACTCTTGTGCATTGTAGGTGTTTCTTGGCAATGGTGCTCGCAAGGCCACTATGCCCATAAAAATCGTTGACTAATGTAAGATGGCTATTCTGCAACTTTAGCCGTTGATATGAAACGGTGATTAGACAGATCATGTCTGGCGACTAACTTTAGTTAACTAAGTAAGTTTAATAGACTAAAAGCTTATGCTGCTTTGTGAAACTGGGCCCAGCTGTGCAGCAGGGTAATGTAGTGGAGCAGGTCTGTTTTTGTCGGTGTACAAAATAATTTATAGGTGAGCAGATCTTGAACAACCATGACAGGATCGTTGATTGTCTCCAGATAACTATTGTAGCAGATATGTCAGAAGTCAAGGTCTTGATGGCATCATTAATTACATCACAAAATGGTGTCCTAATTCAGTGTTCTCACAAAGATTTATTTATTTATTTTTTTGGGGGGAGGACATCATAATCGTCAGGCTGCTGATTCGATAGCCGCATAGCCCCCTGGTGGGTCCAGGAGAGCGAAGCAATACAAACAAGTGAATGTGGAATTCTGTCAAAGTAACATCCAGACTATGCCCAACAAACAGGTTTCTGATGTTAATCTGCAAATATTAAGCAGGTAAAAACAGTTATCCAACTTGACAGATGGCGCAACAGCCATGACAGCATTTACTCCACTGCAGACAGCGTAATAGACCGTTGAGCTGAAATGCGCCAATGAGAACACAAATTGCACTAAAAACACATTCTATGGCATCTCCACAACTTGTAGGATTCGAGAGGCAGTTCAAAGATTGTATCGATCAGGTTCATTATTTGTCATTGCATCGTACAGTTTACATGAGAAGTGGTGCTGCTATATTCCAAAAAACACATTTTCTGGGTATCTAACTAGTAAGGCTAAATCAACAAGGTTTGTCTTACTGGTTTTGACACATCACTCCTCCAGTATCTTGAAGTCACTATCATATTCTTGTAGCAAAGTGTTATGTGCACACAAGTTATGCCTCCCTCTGATGGCTCTTATTTTAGGTGTATATCGGTTTTGTTTTTCTGAAGGTCAAACATTGGGATTTGGAAATAAGAATGAATGTTTTCTCAGGAAACTACTGAAGTGCTTTTATAAATGAAATAACTGTATTCTCAAACTGCACGCTACATCTTTCAACACAGCTAGTCTTTGCTTCTTGTGCTTCAGGCTAATAGCATGTGGGGCAGTGATGCGACCGTATGTGGAGGCAAATATATCCCACAAGTCTCACACCACCATCAAGTACTTCCTGAAAATGTGGAGCAGCGTCAGTGAGACACTCATTTTCATCTTTTTGGGTGTGGCCACGGTCGATGGACCGCATGCCTGGAACTGGACCTTTGTCACTGTCACTGTGCTGCTGTGTCTGGTGGCAAGAGTTATAGGTAAGAACCATACTGCATTATCAGTTTTTTTGTTTTGTTTTTTTTCTTTTTAGAGGAATTTCATTTAAACTCATTAAGTTTATCATGAATCAAATCAAAACTTCAAATGTATATGGATTTAAGAGTTAAATACACACATTAAGTTGTACATGAAGGCAAATGCATTTGTATCACAAGTGGTTGCTTTCAGAAAGCTGCGCTCAAGCTCACTTGATTTCTGAGGGTGCCTCACCATGCCATCCCGTGCCCCACCCAAATTCACTCAGTCTTGTTTGTTTCCCTCCACTTTCCCAAATCGATCAGCGGTTCCATAATTAATGTCCGTATCTAGAAGTAAAGCTGTGAATGTATGTATTTGGACTGCACAACTAACTGCATCTCACTGTGTGATTCAGCACTCAATGCCATGACCCATTGGTTGCCTTTTTTGCCTTCATTTGAAGAGTACAACTGGCGAGTACAACTTGAATTTTTCTTTTTGCCTGAGTGCTCTGCTTATTGACCTATTTGGACAAATCATTTCCAAATATGTTTTTGCTTTGCAGACTTTCCCACGATGCCTTGGTTTTGTCAAACCTCTGTTTGCACGGTTTGTTAAAACTCCTCAACAAATCTCCCTCACACCAGACATCTGCTCTGGTTAACGTGTTACTTAAAAGAACAAGTACAAAACATTATGATTGTTAACGTGATTTGCATGATGTTTGTCAGAGAGCAGCAGCTTTCAGTTCATCACCTGGCTCTGCCTGAAGCAGGGTTGCAAACTGTTGTCCTGTGGGCCACATGCTTCCTTTTGTGTAGATGTTGTATACCAGGGTGTCTGCAGTTAAAATTTAAAGGGGAAAAAAAAAAACCTGGAGGCCAGTGAAAGACAGGTGCATCTTTGCCAACAATACAAAGTAAATAAAGGTACTGAATGAATCTTTACCCCTTTACTTGTTGATTACTTGAATTCAATATCACTTTCCCCCTCAATCTCACTAACGTTTTGAGTTTTTTTTTTTTTTTTTTTTTTTTTTTTTTTACGCCCCGGTAGGAACCCTTATGTGAGAAAAGAAGGTATTTTACATCCTTGGGGTTGTTTGTTCATTTCTTGTTTGCACTGGATCAGTATTCAATTTGTCTGCATTATTATTGCAGCAGTGCACATAAATACAATATAACAATTCTACAGTATCAACAGAAAAAGTAACAACTTGAAACACTGGTGGTGCTTGATTTTGCATTTATTTATTTATTCACATTTTATTCATTAAGAAATGTCACAATCCCAGCATTACGTGCTTCTGGCGCCTGCCCTCTTCGGCCAGTTCTGTGCACAGAAATGCCCTCAATTCTTGCTTCCACCCTGCCCCTTTTAAAAGATGGCTGGAACACTAGATAGGTCGAGGTGCCCTGACAGGAGTCTACAGTGCATCTGGAGAATATTCACAGTGCCTGTCATGTTACAGCCTTATTCCAAAATGGATGAAATTATTTTTTCCTTAAAATTCTACACACACTACCAAATAATGACAGTTTTGTTTGGTTTTTTTGCCTAATTTATTAAAAATTAAAAACTAAGACTTCACATGTACATACAAACAACACCAGCAATATGCCCTGAGGGAAGCGGGATGGTTGAGCGCTCATAAAACCAGGTTTAACCCGCCAAAGTCTGGTCCCAACCCCAGGGACCTCAGAGCAAACAAATCTAGACAGATATGCTACATATTAAGGTGAATTTTCCCATATTAAAGTCACCTTCACAGAGTGATATACCCGGAGTGCTTATCTCAAAACAGATAAAAAATAGGTTCCAAAGGCGACAACACTGGTGTTCTACCATCCTTTGCTCATTTGTTGATGTTCCTTTGGCAGCAATTACAGCCTCAAGTCTTCTGGAATATGATGCCACAAGCTTGACACACCTATCTTTGGGCAGTTTTACCCATTCCTTTTTGCAGCACCTCTCAAGTTCCATCAGGTTGGATAGTGAGCGTCATGCACAGCCATTTTCAGGTCGCTGGAGAAATCTGCTGCCACCACCATGCTTCGCTGTAGGGATGGTGACTGGTCTCTTCAAAACATGATGCCTGGCATTCACACCAAAGAGTTCAATCTTTGTCTCATTAGACCACATAATTTTGTTTCTCATGGTCTGAGATTCCTTCAGGTGCCATTGGCAAACTCCAGGCAGGCTGCCGTGTGCCTTTTACTACGGAGTGGCTTCCATCTGGCCACTCTACCATACAGGCCTGATTGGTGGATTGCTGCAGAGATGGTTGTCCTTCTGAAGGTTCTCCTCTCTCCACAGAGGAATGCTGGAGCTCTGACAGTGACCATCGGGTTCTTGGTCACCTCCCTGACTAAGGCCTTTCTACCCCGATCGCTCAGTTTAGACGCCAGCCAGCTCAAGGAAGAGTCCTAGTGGTTCAGAACTTTTTCCATTTACAGAAGATGGGGGTCACTGTACACATTGGGACCTTCAAAGCAACAGAAGGCTTTCTGTACCCTTCAACTGCTTGATGTCTCGAGACAATCCGGTCTGTGAGCTCTTCAGACAGTTCATTTGACTTCACGCAGTTTGTGCTCTGACATGCACTGTCAACTGTGGACCTTGTTTGTAGACAGGTGTGTGCTTGACAGTAGAAACAGGAGGCACTGGAGCTCAATTTTGAGGTTCAAGGCAAAGGCTGTGAATACGTTTTTTTTTTTTGTATTATTTTTAATAAATTGAAAAAGATCTAAAAAAAAAAAAAAAAATTATTTCACATAGTCATTATGGGGTATTGTCTGTAGAATTTTGAGGAAAAAAATAATTTACTCGATTTTGGAATAAGGCTGTAACATAACAATGTGGAAAAAGTGAAGTGCTGTGAATACTTTCCAGATGCACTATATGCTACCAATATGTTTCAACTTATCCAACTTGTCATTGTATAGGAGGAAGTGCTGCATCATGTTTTCATGTTGCCTTTAGGCTGTTGCGTAAGTTCTTCATTTTAGGATTTGTCATACTAGCTCCAGTAGTATGCTTTAAAAAGAAAGCACAAGTGAAAGAATGGTGCAGACTGTTTGGTCACCCTTTTTCTAAACCTCTTTCCCATTTTCCACTATACGCCTCCTTAACTAATATTCTGAGAAAACTGGAATTTTGAGCAACTTGTGACCTCTTACATGTATCAGGTGATAAGATGTAAAACTGTTTAGTGTTTTAGTCTTTGTTAAAGGACCATTCCAGTGTTTTGGCTTTTTGGTTTTCATTTTCATACATCACTTGAACTTTGTTTCCCTGCTGCCTTTTCAAAGCAGGCTTTAGAGATTTAGAGATGATGGCTGTGTTTGGGATTTAATTTTTTATTAATTTGTTTTTCGTGCGTTCATTTTGGTTTGTGTAATGTTTATGAACGCAACACGGCCGTGTTGTTCCTGTAAGTTTATAAATATAATATAGAGATAAACTGTGACTTCTCATACTGCAGTTTACTACTTTTGATAAAGATGATGATAGTGTTTGGGCTTTAATTTATTTATTTATTGTGTGTTCGCTTTGTTTTTGTGATCCTGGGATTGTGCAGTTTGTATGCTTTGAATTTACCCAGCAGCCCCTGCAGCACTTAAACTCGAAACTTGCTTATTGTTTGCTACTTGTAATTGTCATTTAAAACATCCATCCATCCATTTTCTTCCGCTTTATCCGGAGTCGGGTCGCGGGGGCAGTAGCTCAAACAAAGCTGCCCAGACCTCCCGATCCACACACACCTCCCCCAGCTCCTCCGGGGGAACCCCAAGCCGTTCCCAAGCCAGCCGAGAGATGTAGTCCCTCCAGCGTGTCCTGGGTCTTCCCCGGGCCTCCTCCCAATGGGACGTGCCCGGAACATCTCTCCAGCGAGGCATCCAGGGGGCATCCGGAAAAGATGCCCGAGCCACCTCAACTGACTCCTTTTGACGTGGAGGAGCAGCGGCTCGACTCCGAGCTCCTCCCGGGTGACCGAGCTCCTCACCCTATCTCTAAGGGAGTGCCCAGCCACCCTGCGGAGGAAACTCATCTCGGCCGCTTGTACTCGCAATCTCGTTCTTTAGGTCATGAGCCAAATCTCATGACCATAGGTGAGGATTGGAACGTAGATCGATTGGTAAATTGAGAGCTTTGCCCCCCTACTCAGCTCTCTCTTCACCATGACGGTCCGATACAGCGACCGCATCACTGCAGATGCTGCACCGATCCGTCTATCGATCTCACGCTCCATTGATGCCTCGCTCGTGAACAAGACCCAAAGATACTTAAACTCCTCCACTTGAGGCAAGGACACTCCACCGACCTGAAGAGGGCAAAGCACCTTTTTCCGGTCGAGAACCATGGCCTCGGATTTGGAGGTGCTGATTTTCATCCCGGACGCTTCACACTCGGCTGCAAACCACCCCAGTGTACGCTGAAGGTCCTGATTTGACGAAGCCAGCAGGACCACATCGTCCGCAAACAGCAGAGACGAGATTCTGTGGTTCCCAAACCAGACCCCCTCTACACCCTGGCTGCGCCTAGAAATTCTGTCCATAAAAATAATGAACAGAACCGGTGACAAAGGGCAGCCCTTGCGGAGGCCAACGTGCACTGGAAACAGGTTTGACTTACTACCGGCAATGCAAACCAAGCTCCTGCTGCGGTTGTACAGGGACTGGATAGCCCTTAGCAAAGGACCCCGGACCCCGTACTCCCGGAGCACCCCCCACAGGGTGCCCCGAGGGACACAGTCGAACGCCTTCTCCAGATCCACAAAACACATGTGGACTAGTTTGGCAAACTCCCATGAACCCTCTAGCACCCGATGGAGCGTGTAGAGCTGGTCCAGTGTGCCGCGACCAGGACGAAAACCACACTGCTCCTCCTGAATCGAGGGTCGACCATCGGTCGAATTCTCCTCTCCAGTACTCTGGAATAGACCTTACCGGGGAGGCTGAGGAGTGTGATCCCCCTATAGTTGGAACACACCCTCCGGTCTTAAACAGAGGGACCACCACCCCAGTCTGCCAATCCAGAGGCACTGTCCCCGATCGCCACGCGATGTTGCAGAGGCGTGTCAACCAAGACAGTCCCACAACATCCAGAGACTTAAGGTACTCAGGACGGATTTCATCCACCCCAGGAGCCTTGCCACCGAGGAGCTTTCTAACCACCTCGGTGACTTCGGCCTGGGTAATGGATGAGTCCGCCTCTGAGTCCCCAGTCTCTGCTTCCTCTTCGTAAGACGTGACGATGGGATTGAAGAGATCCTCGAAGTACTCCTTCCACCGCCCGACAACATCCCCAGTCAGGGTCAACAGCTCCCCACCTGCACCGTAAACAGTGCTGGTGGAGAGCTGCTTCCACCTCCTGAGGCGTCGGACGGTTTGCCAGAATCTCTTCGAGGCCGACCGATAGTCCTCCTCCATGGCCTCCCCGAACTTCTCCCAGACCCGCGTTTTTGCCTCTGCGACCACACGGGCTGCGGCACGCTTGGCCTGCCGGTACCCGTCAGCTGCCTCCGGGGTCCCACCTACCAACAAAGATAAGTAGGACTTCTTCTTCAGCTTGACAGCATCCCTTACTTCCGGCGTCTACCACCGGGTTCGGGGATTGCCGCCGCGACAGGCACCAGAGACCTTGCGACCACAGCTATGAGTGGCCGCATCGACAATGGAGGTGGAGAACATGGTCCACTCGGACTCCATGTCTCCAACCTCCCCCGGGATCTGGGAGAAGCTCTCCCGGAGGTGGGAGTTGAAGACCGCGCCGACAGAGGGTTCCGCCAGTTGTTCCCAGCAGACCCTCACGATACATTTGGGCCTGCAGGTCTGACCGGCTTCCTCCCCTCCCAGCGGATCCAACTCACCACCAGGTGATGATCGGTCGACAGACACATGGCAGAAGGTCAGATGATACGACTACAAAGTCGATCGACCTACGGCTCAGGGTGTCCTGGTGCCATGTGCACTTATGGACACCCTTGTGCTCGAACATGGTGTTCGTGATGGACAAACTGTGACTAGCACAGAAGTCCAACAACTGAACACCACTCGGATTCAGATCGGGGAGGCCGTGCTTCCCAATCACCCCCCTCCAGGTCTCACTGTCGCCGCCCACGTGGGCATTGAAATCCCCCAGGAGAACAATGGAGTCCCCAGTCGGAGCGCTATCTAGTACCCCTCCCAGGGACTCCAAGAAGGTCGGGTACTCTGCACTGCCGCTCGGCCTGTAGGCCGAGACAACGGTGAGAGACCTGTCCCCGACCCGAAGGCGTAGGGACGCGACCCTCTCGTTCACTGGAGTGAACTCCAACACATGGCGACTGAGCTGGGGAACAATAAGCAATGCGACCCCAGCTCTCCGCCTCTCCCCGTGGGCAACGCCAGAAAAATGAAGCTCATTTAAAACAAATTATTTAAATAACCAAATTGTGGCATAGCTACTTTAGTCTGACTTGACTTAACCTGTATTGGAGCACCAGCTACACAAATCAAAATGAGTTTGCGAGATTACACTTTGATGGTTTTGAGCAAACGTGGTAGCTACTTTAAAAAGGAGGGGGGAAAAAAGGAAAACCACTTGATTATCTTGTTTCTCTTCCTTATTAGTAAAGTATAATAGCATAATCGACTGCATATTTATTATGTAACATACATGCTATGCTACATTTTTAAAATGTTAAGTTTTTTAAATCTATTATAAATAAAATAAAAAAGCTATTTGTACTTTGTCAAATATAGTCTGAAAAATCTACTGTGCGTTCTATTTGAATATGGAAAACATATGAAATTTTGAAATGGAAAATATGTAGGAACCCTAAATAATCCTTGAAATTTCTGCAGTGGATTAATTTGCACTTAATATACCAATTATATCTCCCACAAACAAAACGTTGGGGTTGTATGTTAGTATCTCCCTATCCGTCTGCTCATGAGCTTTGTAAGTGCAGATGCTCTTTAGAAAACTTCACACAATTGACGCACACAATATGAAGATGGATATGAAGTCATAATTATGGCCTGACACCTTCAATAATTGGTGAAATGATTGCAGTTTTGGGATTTATATTTATATAAATTACCCCCGAACAAGTGTGTGTTGTTGTTGTTGGTTTTTTTGGGGGGGTGGGTTCCACTCACCCATTACCCACCCCTGGCTTATTGCAGAAAATGACTGAATGCTGTTGTGGACATTTGGACCATTTGGTCATAACTAGGGATGGGTATTGATAAGATTTTATCGATATTGATGCCATTATCGATTCTGCTTATCGATCCGATTCCTTATCAATTCTGCTTATCTATACCTCGTGAATTTTCTACTAAAAGTAGGCTTTAAAGGTTTTCTATGTATTTCCTTGAGTCTTAAAGTAAATAAATATGAAATTAGTCACTGTATCCTTGATCTTGCTTTGAAGTTATTAATTCAGACTGGATTCTATCGTTCTATCTTGACTTGTCAGAGAGCCGTGCAACGTTTGGAGCTGTGTGAACAGAACGGAGGACGATTCTCGTTTCTTTCTCGCACCGAGACAGGAGTCCCAGTTAGTAACTTTAATCCGCACAAAAGTGACTCACAACTCATATTCACTGATGAAAGTGGTGAAAACAAAAAAAGCTGAAACCCAAAATTACCCCCCTAACACCACCTGCACGAAAATGTTTGAATTCTAGAAGCTCTGAAATGCAACCTGGGACTATTCCAGACAATAAACTGGAGTGAGTGCAGCATCCATTTAGGTGAGGGGAAAAAAAAAATACAACTTTCCTTATTCAGATTCATTCTCTGCTCTTACTAAGATGCAGCAGTTTTCTAGTTTGGCAGATAGTTATGGAAGAAATCACTGAAGAAATTAACAAACTGAAAATACAGTTTGCCCTTAACAAACTATCATTAAACTTAAATAAAACAGGGATGAAATGGAGGTGTGAGAGTCACTAGGTGTTCACAGGAAACATTTCTGTATGTATTTATTTATTTATGTATTTATTTATGTTCATTGTTAGTTGCTATTATATATTTTCTGTTGTGTTTCTATTCAGGTTCTTTTTGTCTCTTTCTCTAAAATTGTATATAATAATCATTAGATTATTAATATATAAGCAAAAATAAATTTAAGGAATATTACAATTTGAAAACAAATGCACCCGAACGTGATGACAGCTGCAATTGCTAAATGCTAACTTTTAACATTGAAAATGCCATAGACATGCTAACGCGTTAGCATCGCTCCCGTTGTTAAGTTATAAAATATATCTATCAACTGTTTCAGAAGACCATAACAGGTCGGTTTAACATAGAAAAGGTAAATAATACTCACAGACGTATGCTCTTTAGGGTTTTAGTGGGGGAAAATTAAGCAAAAAGAAATAAACGAAGCAATCGATCGAAGCATTGCTTCAATCTGCGAACCACTGCTTCGATTGGTTCAAGATTCAAAGCAAAGCCGCGCTGCAGAAAAGTTGATTAAGGACCCGCTGCAGGGTCTGTAATCAATGTAGAGAAATTATCATTTTCCTGACAAACACCCGCCAAAACAACGGCCACTCTGAAGGACCAATAACAGAATCGTTAAGCACAAAGCTTATTGATGTCGGTGGATCGAATCATTTCTTAACGATACCCGAAAGGAACCGGTTCTCGATACCCATCCCTAGTCATAACTGCACGTTGCCCTTATAGTTCAAGTTGTTTCCTATATATTGTGAGTGCATTTAACCTTGAGCTGTGCATCGCATTTCAAAGCCCACTATGAGCTTATTGCGTCATTATACCTTTATGCTGTCTCCGCCAGGTGTGATTTGTCTGACCTTCGTGATCAATCGGTTCCGAATTGTCAAGTTGACCACCAAGGACCAGTTTATTATTGCCTATGGTGGCCTGCGAGGAGCGATTGCCTTCTCCCTGGGATTCCTGCTTAACGGTCATCACATTCCCAAGAGAGAAATGTTCCTTACTGCCATCATCACAGTTATTTTCTTCACCGTCTTTGTTCAGGTAAGAGTTTTCAGTCCAGATTGTCCTGTGTGTTTCTTCAGCTTTCTAAATGGGGAAACCATTCAAGGAGTCATAGGGGTCCACCTGGTTGACTCTGGTGGTGCTTCTTGTATGGTTTAGCCAAATTATGGGACATTTATTTTTGTTGTTGGTGATGTTCTCCCTCTTATTGAATAACTTCAGATTAATGAATGTTGAGTTCCAAAACATGAGTACACATCATACTATTCAGCTCAGTTTAATTGAATATCAGGGTCTACCCTATCTCTCCCCTAAGAATGGCTGAGATACGCTCCCCTCTATGATGCAGGTTCAGAAAATGAATTAATCACATATTAAAATGTTTAATATACATTTTGAATGGAAACAAATTCCACTGGGAGTTGCATAGGGAAAGTATTGGCTTGATCCACATTCTACCAAACTTCATTGATATCTGGGTTCAGTTCAATACAACACAAGCAAGGGTGATTACTGCCAGCCCAATTCAATCAAGTCGTCGATTAAATGGAGCAGTTTAAGTAGCATGTAGCTGACTAAAAAAAAGTTCTCACTCAGCAACGTACTACACTGTGACCTTATGCGATGCCAGTCCCTGAATGTGAGAACAGGGCTTTAATGTTTAAAAGTGGCCTAGTCGAAATCCCGAGTTGAACTCTATTGAAATTTTGACAGGATCTTACAGGAGTGGTTCATGTTTAAATACTCCTCACATCCTTTATTAGTTCAACCACAGGAGTGTTGCGTATTTCAATCAAACGCTGATCACCTGTTAGAAGCATTTGTTTGCAGTTATTGTTGGTAAAGGTGGTACAACCAAGTGATTTCTTCTTCCATGTGATATAGCTGTTGGTTAATTGTTTTGTTTTATTACTTGCATGTTTTATATTTTAACTTGTGTTCATGCAGGTTGCCTTTGTTTTAAAGCTCGGTTGAATATTTGAAACAACATGATATATATACTGTATCCAGCACCTCAGTGAACTACTTTTAGTCCAAACAGTCACGTGTACGCAATCTGGAGGAAAAAAAAATTGGCAGCAAAGGACAAATACATTTTCATGGCAATGTAGAATACATTACTTTTTTAATTAGATATATTATGAATATATATACTTAGTAAGTCCCTTCGGCTGCTCCCTTGTTTTTTCACTCGGGATCACCACAGCAGCTTCAAGGTGGATCTGGACGTTGAATTGTCGCACGTTTTATGCCGGATGTCCTTCCTGATGCAACTCCCATTGCATGTAGAAATGTAGCAGAAATGTGGAGTTTCAACTGGGAACCTTCCGCACTGAAACCAAGAGCAATAACCATTTGGCCACCACCCCTGCATAAATATATACTTAATTTCGTTAAATTAAATTTTCCATTGAATACCGTAGAGTTTATAGATGTTTGAGATTTCTATCTTATATCACTGCATTTTATGTGGGAGCCAGTTTAATTTCATTTACTCCTTGCATTCCAAATCATTTTGTTCAGATTAGTGAATGATGGACTAATATTAGCTCGGCGTACTTTGCCAGGATTTCCTGTTTGTGTAATTTTAAAACATGTCAATTATGTGTCTCTTTTGGATCACATCAACTGCCGTGCTGAGAAAATGGTGAGGGCAGTGTTTTTCCTCACAACAACCACAATTTAAACTTTGTGAAACTTGTGACTGCTGGCCATGTTTGGGGTTGAACTTGATGTTCAGCCTTATGCATTTTTGAGAAGCGATCTGCTGCCTCTTCTAGAAACGGGGCCCGTTTGGGAGAATGTCATTGCTGCTATCACTTTGAAGAATGTTGACAAGCGCTCATGTTAATTGATGATTTATGCAAAATGATAAAAACATGCAAATGTGGAATATGCAGGAAATATTCATGCCTCACAATAGAGTTTTCTCATACATTGTACTTGAAGATTGCACGTAAACTCACACTTGATGTTGTTAATTTTAAGCAGAACTCCTGCACCTGTCATTTCTTGTTGGACAGCCAGCCTCCTGGTGAAGCTGTAAGACATTTGGCAGCAACTAAGCCTGAAACCCTAAAGACTAGACATAAATATGCTTTATTCATGCTGCTGTCCTATCCGAACAGTCATAAGGCGTGAAGCAGGGTAAACCCTGGATGGGACCCCAGTCTATCGCAGGGCCACATGTAGACAGACACACACAATCATGCATGTACACCTATGGTCAATTTAAAGTCACCAATTTACTTAACCTCCACATATCTCGATATGAGAGGAAGCTGGAGCACCCAGGGGGAACCCACACAAGCACAGGGAGAACATACAAACTCCACACAGAAAGGAAAAGGCTGGAAGTGATCCCATGGCTTTCTTGCTGTGAGGCAGCCAACAACTATGCTCACACATCGGTAACCACTAAGTCACCGTACCACCTATTAATATAATTATTTTACTGCATAATTGCATGATACTTGGTTTCAGGTGGTTCCATACTTGACAGTTTTCATTAAATGTATGCTAAACTATGATTATGGACGTTTGGAATGGATTTTAAATGTTTGGTTAGATGGTGGTTGTAATTATTCTGCTTGATTATCTGGATGTACAACTACTTAATACTGTCACATGAAAAAGTTTGATTTGTAAGCCATTCTTACAGTTGATGTTTTTACATTTTTTTCTGTCCTAGGTTATTTTCCATATTTATAAAGGAAAAAAAACTATACAATTTAAAAAAAAAAAAAAAAAAAAAAAAAAAGACAAGCCGCCGGTGTGTTGCAGGGCCACATAGACAAACACACTCACTAACATTTAGAATGGATTTAGAGTCACCAATTCACCTAACCTGCATGTTATTAGAAGTGGGAGGAAACCGCAGCACCTGCAGGGGAACCCGTGCAAACAGAGAACTTGCAAAATCCACATAGAAAGGACCAGGTTGAAATCTAATCCACATCCTTCTCACTGTGAGACAACATTACAAACCACTAAGCCGCTGTGCTGCCCTTTACAAGAATTGCAGTTTGATATTACAGTATGTTGCGAATGCTTTTTGTAACAGTAGACCCGGGTTTCTGAAACTGATGTTTGGGAACCACTGCAGGAAAAGTTAAGAATGGGCGGATATATATATATATTCTAAAATGATATGTGCAGTTTGTGAACAGGGAGGCGTGGTTAGTGGGCTTGATTCCAGATCAGAAGGTTCCTGGCTCAAGACCACCTCCGCCCATTCTCCATGTAATATGGAGTTGTGCCAGGAACGGCATTTGGCATACAATTTGTGCTAAATCAAAATGTAGATCCATCACAGATCTGCTGTGGTGACCCCAGAGTGAAAGTGAGCAAGATGCTGAAGGACTTGCTCATCTCTAGAAGTGTATTATTTAGCTTTTCCTGCAGTGGTTCCCAAACATCAGTTAAGTATTTGAACACCCTGCGATTTTGCAAGTTCTCCCACTTAGAAATCATGGAGGGGTCTGAAATTTTCATCTTAGGTGCATATCCACTGTGAGAGACATAATCTTAAAAAAAAAAAAAAAAATCCTGAAATCACAATGTATGATTTTTTTTTTTTTTTAAATAATTTATTTGTATGTTGCTGCTGCAAATAAGTATTTCAACACCTGTGAAAATCAATGTTAATATTTGGTACAGTAGCCTTTGTTTGCAATTGCAGAGGTCAAATGTTTTCTGTAGTTTTTTTTTTTTTTATCAGGTTTACACACACTGCAGCAGGGATTTTGGTCCACTCCTCCATACAGATCTTCTCCAAATCTTTCAGGTTTGGAGTTTCAGCTCCCTCCAAAGATTTTCTATTGAGTTCAGGTCTGGAGACTGGCCAGGCCACTCCAGGACCTTGAAATGCTTCTTACGGAGCCCCTTCTTAGTTACCCTGGCTGTGTGTTTTGGGGTCATTGTCATGCTGGGAGACCCAGCCATGACCCATCTTCAATGCTCTTACTAAGGGAAGGAGGTTGTTTGCCAAAATCTCGCAATACATGACCCCATCCATCCTCCCTTCAATACGGTGCAGTCGTCCTGTCCCCTTTGCAGAAGAGCACCCCCAGAGTATAATGTTTCCACTCCCATGCTTCACGGTTGGGTTGGTTTTCTTGGGGTTGTTTTCATCCTCTAAACATGGTAAGTGGAGTTGATTCCAAAAAGTTCTATTCTGGTCTCATCTGACCACATGACCTTCTCCCATGCCTCCTCTGGATCATCCAGATGGTCACTGGTGAACTTCAAATGGGCCTGGACATGTGCTGGCTTGAGCGGGGGGACCTTGCTGCCCTGCAGGATTTTAAACCATGACAGCATCATGTGTTACTCATATAATCTTTGTGACTGTGGTCCCAGCTCTCTTCAGGTCATTGACCAGGTCCTCCTGTGTCGTTCTGAGCTTTCTCAGAATCATCCTTACCCCACAAAGTGAGATCTTGCAGGGAATCCCAGACTGAGGGAGATTGACAGTCATCTTGTGTTTCTTCTACTTTCTAATAAATAATCATAACAGTTGTTGTCTTCTACCAAGCTGCTTGCCTGTTGTCCTGTAGTCCATCCCAGCCTTGTGCAGGTCTACAGTTTTGTCCCTGGTATCCTTAGACAGCTCTTTGGTCTTGGATATGGTGGACAGTTTGGAGTGTGATTGATTGTGTGAACAGGTCTGTGAGAGCCAGAATTCTTGCTGGTTGGTAGGTGTTCAAATACTTATTTGCAGCAGTAGCATACAAATAAATTATAAATAAATAGCTTCACACAACCACTAACCATGAGTAAAAATAATGTTTTTGTTACCATTCATATTCTCTCAAAAATGCCCCCCCCCCCCCCCCCCCAAAAAAAAAAACCAAAATCAGCAATTCTGCCAAGGTATGTAAACCTTTGAGCACATCTGTAAAGGAGAACTGTACTACATACTTTGTAATTAAAAAAAATCTGAACACTTTTTTGAAGTAAACTTTCTGCCTGCCAATGTGTCTTTAATCCCAGACATGGCTGCATAAAAAGTGGTAAAAAATAGTTTGCATTAGGGTTGGCCAATGTTTGTTTAATCGGTATATCATGTCTTCCAATGCAAATTATGCAGGGCTCTCTTGCTATCTTGGATTAATTATGCCTGTGCTCAGTGAAATTGGACACAATGTTGGGCCGTTGTCTGTAGAGGAGCCGGTGGAGAAATTCAGTGGCACAGCACTCTGACTCACTTACCTTGGCCCACCACACGTTTTAGCTGTGAAACATTGGCACATCTCAGTGTTTAAACCTGCAACCTGTTTGCACTCTGCCTGCTACCTCTTAAAGTGAATAATCAACAGTGCTCAATTTGATCTCTGGGGCAGTTTATCATGGTCAGCCATTATTTTATTTATTTATTTATTTTTTTTTGTAGGGTGTGTTTGAAACTGAGGTGACATCACATAATAGTTTAGCTCTACAGTACATTACAGCCTTTACTGAAGGAAAGTGGAACAGCATTTCCACCTTATTTCCACCAGCCAATTAATTTGAATTGTATTGATTCTAAACTCCTAAACAAAAAAATCTTGTCATAAAATATTAAAAATAAATATTACTATATAATTAGTAATAGCAGTTTACCACACCTAAATGCATATGGCTCCTAAAGGGATTGACAGATGTAGCTCGAAAATTCATGATAAAGAGACGAAATACAAACCCTTTGTACATTCTAGTTGTGGGAAACCTATTGCTGATTTGCATTATATATGACCTGAAAGGATTATTAGTGCGAGACACCATGACAAAATGAGGCAGAGGAAATGTGACCCGGCCTGGAGGAAGCCCGGAGCCCCGTCTGGAGCCAGGCCTGGATGTAGGGCCCGTCAGCAAGCGCCTGGTGGCTGTGCTTGCTACGGAGCCCAGTTGGGCACAGCCCGAAAAGGCAATGTGGACCTTCCATCTCCACCCTGTGGGCTCACCACCCACAGGGGTAACCGCTGGTGTCGGTTGTGCTGTCCAATGGGTGACAGTGAAAGTCGAGGGCCTTGGTGGGGTCTAGCTCTGGGGGTGTGGAACATCACCTCACTGTGGGGGAAGGACCCGGAGCTTGGAGGACCTTCTTGGAGTTCCTGAATGCAGTCCTGTATGGTGCTCCAGTGGGGAACTCCATTGTTCTGCTAGGGGACTTCAGTGCACGCGTGGGCAATGACAGAGACACCTGGAGAGGCGTGATTAGGAGGAATGGCCTCCCAGATCTAAACAGGAATGGCTGTTTGTTATTGGACTTCTGTGCTAGTTACGGACTGTCCATAACACCATCTTCAAACACAAGGTTGCTTATAAGTGTACATGGTACCAGAGCACCCTAGGCCGAAGATCGATCGATTTTCGTGATCGTATCATCTGATCTGAGGCCGCATTTTCTGGACACTTGGGTGAAGAGAGGGGCAGAGCTGTCAACTGATCACTATCTGGTGGTGAGTTGGATCAGAGGATGGGGGAGGACTTTGGACAGACCTGGTAAGCCCAAACGGATAGTGGGAGTGAGTTGGGAACATCTGGAGAAGCCCACTGTCCGACAGATCTTCAACTCACACCTCCAGTGGAGCTTTTCTAGCATCCATGTGGAGGTTGGAGACACTGAACCAGAATGGGCAATGTTCAAAGCTTCCATTGCTGAAGCTGCAGCGGGGAGCTGTGGCCTGAAGGTCTTAGGTGCCTCGAGGGGCGGCAACCCTCATCTAATCATCTAATCTGAGGCAGCATGTTCCACAAAAAGCGGATGGACAGTGTAATAAATGCAGCAGATATACAGTTTGTTTAAAATTGTAGGAAGTTAAAAGATTCCTTAATGAATGTAAAGAGTGTGGCACAGTTATGGTAAGTCTGTCTTGAGCAGGTCATCCTTAATCATCTCAGACTAAGGGCAGAACGGGTGCACGTTTTTCATTCCTGCACTTCACAGCAGGTGACTTAAGTGATAAACATGTCCCTTCTCCTCATGATGTTGTAAATCACTGGAATGACCTGGTAGTTTGTGATTACACAGAAAAGCTGCTCCCTCTTGGCGTGTTGTGGAACAAGATTGAGACCACTGTGTTAGTTTCTCCACATGCCTTCTGGCAAACTGTAGACTAGATTTCATGTTTTCTTTTTCAACAATGTCAGTGTCAAACTATAAAGCTGCAACAGAAGCAAAGTATCTGCGTGACTGTGATTGAGCGTTGGTGCTTGGGAAAATGTTTTTTAACTGGTAATTCTCAAGAACGGTAGTATTAATTGTTGTGTCCTTAGATGTTTTGCATATTATCCCATAAGAATCCCCTTACCAGGATATGCATGTATATGTTTTGGTGCAGTTGTAACTTTTAATATCTCTTTATTCCCCCCTCCCCCCCATTTGTGGGTCAACACAACATCAGAATTAAAATATGTGCTTTCCCGTTCCAAGAAAAGTCAGATGTGAGGGTTTCATGTTTCACAAAGTAACTAATCAGCTAGCATGTTACAAATGGACAGTTGCCAGGGATCATAAGTAATTAAATGTTTGTAAAATCACTGGATTTTCTCATAGAACAATGCCTAAATCAAATTGTAAAAGTGAAGTGGTCCCACATCCATCTTGCATACAGTATTTTAATGTGAATATTATGTATTTATCACCTGTTTTATTATTATTATTTACATTAAATGTACCCCCTGTGTGAACATGAGTGATGCATTCTGTTGTGCACATGCATTTTCAAATAATGCTGCTACTCTCTGGAACATAGCACCACCTGCTGGTCATCCTACAGGATTGAAGTAATGGTAAAAACCTTTTGAAATGCAGCAACATTTTAATCCATCCAACCATTTTCTAAACCCGCTTGCTCCAATTAACAGGAGTGGAGCCTATCCCAGCAGTCATGAGTGTGAGATGGGGTGCACCCTGGACAGGGTGCCAATCTGTCACAGGGCCAAATTTAGATGTCACAGGGCCAAATTTAGAAAGACAAACACATACATTCATACACACACCAACCGGTCAATTTAAAGTCTTCAGTTCACCTAATGTGTACATCTTTAGATGTGAAGACGGAGCACCCATAGAGAACACACTCAGACACAGGGAGAACATGCAAACTCCACATAAAAAGGTGGGAAACAAACCCACGACCTTCTTGCTGTGAGGCAACAGTGCTAACCACTAAGTCACCGTGCTGCTGCAAGATTTTAATATAAATATAAACTTGTAAATTGCTGAAGATGTGTTTTTAAGAAATGCATTTTTTTTAAGGTTAAAGAAATGGTTACACATTTTAGATGTGTATTACTTATAAACATTAGCTACGTATCAAATCTCTCATTAATTTTCTTCCTTTGTTCAGGGAATGACCATCAAACCTCTGGTAGAGCTGCTGGCGGTGAAGAAGAAACAGGAAGCCAAACGCTCTATTAATGAGGAGATTCACACCCAGGTACAACCAGTCTCCTTCCCCCATCCACAGGCATCACTGTCAGAATAATTCATTTAAAGTGTGTTTGTGCCACAGATGATTTTGTATTGACACCTTGTGGTTATTACATGAAACCCTCGAGCTTGGGATATGCACAGCAGCTGTTCCATTTTTTTTTTTTTTTTCTTGAAAGGAGCGTCAGTCTATACATTCAATTTTTGACTGTTGCTTCCCCCTGCTGGCTATGTGTGGTACATCATTCCACATACTGCATGGAGTAGTTGTGCTTTTGTTGTTGGCACAGTCAACAGAAGTGTGCACAGAATTACACAGTCATCTGGCTCAGTAAGTGACATGTCATGCTCTCTTTTCCGAAACTGTTAACTTGTTTAACAGGTTTGCCATGAGGGTTAATTGGAACTCTTGCACAGTTCACAGGTCCCTCTGGAGGTTTGTGATGAGTCACCACTGCTGCAGGCTACACTGTCTCCTTAAAGGCTTCTCCTCTGCTGTTTAACACTGGTGATGAGTCAACAGAGCTCAAGACGTATTTATGCTGGGTGACACTGTGGCGATGTATCCTGGTCATTCTGCATGGAGGCAGTCAGTTTATGTGCGTTTATTTTTGAAAGCAGCTGCACACCTGATTGCTGCACATTCTTGCAGGCACTTACATGAGATATTCCTTTTGCTGTTTGTAATCAGTATAGGACTTGAGCAGTGACAGATGCTGTCGAGACATGTAACTCACAGTAATGATGTCAGCGTTGTGTGTTTTTGTTTTTAACAGCGTGTACAGTGTGGCTACAGCGTAGTTGGTAGCTTTAGTACTGTGTGAAATGCTCAGCTGCTTGAAGGAAGTCAAACAAAAGGCTAACGTTACAAAAAACGAAGCAAACGATAAGAAACCATCAAGAATGACAGCAAAATGAAATACGGAGAAATTGAGGTTTTTGATGCCCTTCGTTCAAATTTTTCAACAGTTTAAACATCCTGATGAAGTGACTTCTGCAGGAACAAAGCTGAGCGAAGGTTAAATGACGCCAGCGAAAGTCCAGATTTCCAAACCACTTTTTTATGGAAGGAAATATTGTCTCCCTTGTTCCTCCATTTGTGGCTTTGCCAACATGCGCAGCTTTCTGGCATATTCCACCTGTTTCTTCACAAGTCTAATAGAACTTCAGTGAGCGAGCTCAGTAAACTGCACTCGTCCCAGGACACCCCAACCAGTGATGTCAGCCGGAAGTGCCCTCCACTGACTTCAGCCAATGGCCTTTTACATCTCAATTTAGCGGCAAATTTTATTAAATTATTATTATTATTCTTTTATTCATATTGGCCCATTTGTTGCAAGCTGGCTCAAAGCTGAATGTTTCTGCCTCACCTCCTTCAATATAAATCATAAAAAATTGATTTTCTGTTTAATACTAACACTTTCTGTAATTGTGTATTTAACTAACCATTGTTTACTGTTTCTGTACTCTGGCAAAATAATTTATTTTGGGATAAATAAAGTTCATCTTTATCTTTATAAGGAGGTTGTCCAGGGTTTTGTCTTTCGGTCTGTTTTGGAGGGTGGTCTTGACCCTCTTCATAGTGGAAAAGCCCCTTTCACAGTCTGAAAATATAAATTACTTGAAACCTCAGCCTTGGGCTGACAGTCTCATCGCAATGCATGTGTATTGAGGCACTACAAGTAAATGCATTTAATAGGTTTTGTTTCAAGATGCTAATACTTAAACTCCTCCACTTGAGGCAAGGACACCCCACCGAGTGTCCTTGAGTGTCCTTCGCCCCTCTGGAGCGTGAGATTGATAGATGGATCGGTGCAGCATCTGCAGTGATGCGGTCGCTGTATCGGACCGTCGTGGTGAAGAGAGAGCTGAGTAGGGGGGCAAAGCTCTCAATTTACCGATCGATCTACGTTCCGATCCTCACCTATGGTCATGAGATTTGGCTCATGACCGAAAGAATGAGATCGTGAGTACAAGCGGCCGAGATGAGTTTCCTCCTCAGGGTGGCTGGGCGCTCCCTTAGAGATAGGGTGAGGAGCTTGGTCACTCGGGAGGAGCTCGGAGTCGAGCCGCTGCTCCTCGACGTCGAAAGGAGCCAGTTGAGGTGGCTCGAGCATCTTTTCCAGATGCCCCCTGGACGCCTCGCTGGAGAGGTGTTCCAGGCACATCCCATCGGGAGGAGGCCCCGGGGAAGACCCAGGACACACTGGAGGGACTACGTCTCTCGGCTGGCTTGGGAACGCCTTGGGGTTCCCCTGGAGGAGCTGGGGGAGGTGTGTGTGGATCGGGAAGTCTGGGCGGCTTTGCTTGAACTGCTGCCCCCGCCACCCGACTCCGGATAAAGTGGATGAAAATGGATGGATGGAGGTTTTGTTTCAAGATGCTAATAATATTGTCTATAATCTATATTTCTTCAAGTCAATAGTGTATGAACAACAGTATAAAATAATACCAGAGTACATTAAATAAAAATCATCATATCCTCCTGACTACCGGGACACACACCTGTATGTATGTATGTATACGTATGTGTATGTATACGTATGTGTATGTATACGTATATATACACTCAACAAAAATATAAACGCAACACTTTTGGTTTTGCTCCCATTTTGTATGAGATGAACTCAAAGATCTAAAACCTTTTCCACATACACAATATCACCATTTCCGTCAAATATTGTTCACAAACCAGTCTAAATCTGTGATAGTGAGCACTTCTCCTTTGCTGAGATAATCCATCCCACCTCACAGGTGTGCCATACCAAGATGGTGATTAGACACCGTGATTAGTGCACAGGTGTGCCTTAGACTGCCCACAATAAAAGGCCACTCTGAAAGATGCAGTTTTGTTTTAATGGGGGGGATACCAGTCAGTATCTGGTGTGACCACCATTTGCCTCATGCAGTGCAACACATCTCCTTCGCATAGAGTTGATCAGGTTGTCAATTGTGGCCTGTGGAATGTTGGTCCACTCCTCTTCAGTGGCTGTGCGAAGTTGCTGGATATTGGCAGGAACTGGTAACATGCTCAATGGGTGACATGTCCGGTGAGTATGCCGGCCATGCAAGAACTGGGACATTTTCAGCTTCCAAGAATTGTGTACAGATCCTTGCAACATGGGGCCGTGCATTAGCCTGCTGCAACATGAGGTGATGCTCTTGGATGTATGGCACAACAAGGGGCCTCAGTATCTCGTCACAGTATCTCTGTGCATTCAAAATGCCATCAATAAAATGCACCTGTGTTCTTCGTCCATAACAGACGCCTGCCCATACCATAACCCCACCGCCACCATGGGCCACTCGATCCACAACTTTGACATCAGAAAACCGCTCACCCACACGACGCCACACACGCTGTCTGCCATCTGCCCTGAACAGTGTGAACCGGGATTCATCCGTGAAGAGAACACCTCTCCAACGTGCCAAACGCCAACGAATGTGAGCATTTGCCCACTCAAGTCGGTTACGATGACGAACTGGAGTCAGGTCGAGACCCCGATGAGGACGACGAGCATGAAGATGAACTTTCCTGAGACGGTTTCTGACAGTTTGTGCAGAAATTCTTTGGTTATGCAAACCAACTGTTTCAGCAGCTGTCCGAGTGGCTGGTCTCAGACGATCTTGGAGGTGAACATGCTGGATGTGGAGGTCCTGGGCTGGTGTGGTTAAATGTGGTCTGCGGTTGTGAGGCTGGTTGGATGTACTGCCAAATTCTCTGAAACGCCTTTGGAGATGGCTTATGGTAGAGAAATGAACATTCAATACACGAGCAACAGCTCTGGTTGACATTCCTGCTGTCAGCATGCCAATTGCACGCTCCCTCAAATCTTGCGACATCTGTGGCATTGTGCTGTGTGATAAAACTGCACCTTTCAGAGTGGCCTTTTATTGTGGGCAGTCTAAGGCACACCTGTGCACTAATCATGGTGTCTAATCAGCATCTTGATATGGCACACCTGTGAGGTGGGATAGATTATCTCAGCAAAGGAGAAGTGCTCACTATCACAGATTTAGACTGGTTTGTGAACAATATTTGAGGGAAATGGTGATATTGTGTATGTGGAAAAAGTTTTAGATCTTTGAGTTCATCTCATACAAAATGGGAGCAAAACCAAAAGTGTTGCGTTTATATTTTTGAGTGCGTGTATATGTGTATGTATACGTGTGTGTGCGTGTATACGTGTGTGTATACGTACGTGTATGTATACGTACGTGTACACGTGTGTATGCGTGCGTGTACGTATGTATATGTCCTCGTAGTCAGGAGGCTATATGAAACTCTCAAAATACCTGCTGCTGAAATACGAATTATAGTAATGGTTGAGGCCAGTTTCACCAGGTACGCCATTATGTCTTGATGTACATACATCACCTTCTGCGCTTTTCAATGCAGGCAACAAACTACGAGTGACCCCTCCCCAAGTACAACCAGAGGGAGCTCATTGATGTGTGATGTTAGTTTGGTTGCTCTACAAGATATAAATAAAAAGTTGAGATTTTATTCAGATTTATTGGAATAAAAACATACCAAAAAATATATAAATGTTTATTTTTCCCTTCTAAATACTGTAGTACAACCAAAGAGAGTTCATTGATGTGTGATGAGGGTTTGGTTGCACTAAAGACATAAGTAAAAAGTTGAGATTTTATTCAAATTTTTTACAAAAAAATCCCTAAAATTATATAATAGTACATTTTTCCAATCTAAGTGCTGCAGTATGACCAGAGGGAGCTCATTGATGTTTGATGTGAGGTTGGTTTGGTCACTACAAACCATAAACGTGACGTTACTGAGTTTTTATCAAAGCACTTCCTTTCGTCGTGGTAAGTTGTTGACTGTCCCTGAGCTCCAGTCTCGCAGCCAGCTGCACGTCAAGATCTGTGTAATTCACAAAGAATGGAGAATGTCTCATCTTGGGGGAAACAAAAGCTGTTTTGGTCTGTTGGAGTTTGTTGACTGTATTATAACATTTGGAAAGATGTCACTTGATTTTAAAATGGCAATTCGCTTTGAAGTTATTGATTCTGAAATCCAGCCTTCCAACTTTACTCGGCAGAGAGCCACACAGCATTACGAGGAACAATGTTTTAATCAGTCAAGTCCCACAGCAACACATGGAGGGTATTATTTTTTTTATTATTATTTTCCTTTACATGAGGGCCAGTAACTTCACTTTATGAAGTGAATGGTCCAGTCCACGCCAGAGAACCGCATCGCTGGCTGCCCCACAAAAAAGGCACATTAATGAGGAACGAATAAAATCTTTCCAGTGTGAAACTGCGGACAATTCTTGTTTCTTCCCCACAATAGACAAGCGTCCTGGCTAGCGACTTTAATCAGCAGAAAGGTGAGTCACAGTTGACATCTTTACTGACATCTTTCCTGATGTCAGACCGGGGAGAGTTTTATTCTGCCAGCACAAACCAAACCACACATTTCCTAGCAAATTAACAGTTTGTCAGGTTGTCCTGTTTGATGCCGGTGTCACAGACCGAACGGTCCGCCTCTCCAAAATTGGTCCGCCCTGCCTCCACAAGTAGAAAAATTCAACAGTCTTACCAAATATTGTACACATTAAAACAAGTCCACCCTCCCACTTGTGTAAAATGTTGTTAATGCATAAAAATATGAAAGCGTAGACACGCAGTTAAAGTATCCCAATTTAGAGTGTGTTGGAGTCATGGCTGTGATATACTTTTGGCCGTGACCCACTTTTAACATGGTCACAAAGTGCTCATGTGTGAACATGTCCAACATTTTGGTTTAGAGAGCATTTGACATGAAAGTAATGAAGAGTTGATGAGTTATGACAAGGTTTTGATTGCAGGCCTACTTTTAAGTTGGTCCCAAAGGTCCCATAGCACTCATGTGTGACCTTGTCAAAGATTTTATCACTGGTATCAATATGTACTGCAAGTGATACCTTGAAGAACAGTATCAAGCAGTGTGTCAAGCAGTGTGACAGATGCTTGGACGAACTCTTTTTTTCATGTCTGCTTTCTTTCCTGAACAGTATTAAAAAAACTACATTGTGGTAGAAAAATCTTACATTGTTAAGGAAATAAAAAATTCTGACCTCTTGAAAGAGGTGTACTTTTGATGTGAGCTCATTATTAGTCACATCTCATTTTGCATATTCAGTGTTTTGACGCACAAATCACAGAAAATGAAAGTATTATCACATTCCAAAGCCCACTTAAAGAGGCCTCCTTCATCTTTGTATTGCACAGTTCCTTGACCACCTGCTGACTGGAATCGAGGACATCTGTGGGCACTATGGACACCACCACTGGAAAGACAAGTATGGATTATTCACAGTAATACAACAAAGAATTATGACTCTCTTGGTTTTCATAAACAGTCTTTTGGTTATTTTACACTGAGCATTTGTAATCCAGTCATTAGTTTCAACACAAAAAGTGGTGCTTTAAAATTGGCTCCCATAATAAGAATCATTCTAATTCAGATTTAATCTTTGTCAAAATGCCTGATTCATTTCTTTTCTACTAAATGATCAATGAGCTGATATTATCTGAACCCTGCATACCAATACCTTCTATAACACTTTGGGACTTTAAAGGCAGTGACTTACACGTCATTTGGCTGCTGCTGCCTTTTCACCGTCACTCTGCTATTGCGCTCGTGTTTTCTTTTTCCCTGGTCTGTTTTTGCTCCCTCTTTGCTCACAGGCTGAACCGCTTCAACAAGAAGTATGTGAAGAAGTGCCTGATTGCAGGCGAACGCTCCACGGAGCCGCAGCTCATCGCCTTCTACCATAAAATGGAGAGGAAACAGGCCATCGAGCTGGTGGAGAGTGGAGGAGGAGTCAAACTGCCTTCTATGCCTTCCACTGTTTCCATGCAGTAAGAATCCAAACATTCTGTTCCACTGTACACACAGTCAGAATGTTTAAACTGAAGCCCTTACAACTGTACTGTTGGGTTTACTACTTAAGGTAAAAGTCCTAATCATCTTGTGTTGTAATCGCACCGCTAAGGTCCAGGTGTTCTTTAAGTATGTTCTCATACTGTTGGATCTAAACATGAAAATTCAGTAAGGCATATCTTCTAGAATATATTCCATTTCTAAGGTAGAACTCTACTAGTTTATACTAAGGTATATCTAAAAAAGGAAGAGTAGAATACAGTAAAGTGGAGCCACTTATGTGCCGGGTCTTGAGAACCAGGGATGGTAGGTTGAAAAGCTTTTTTTAGCCCATGGGAACTCTCCCTACCCACCCAAGCGGGTCAAGAAAATGGACATATAATAATATATCATAAGACATATAATAAGAAAATACAATTCATGTTACTGAAAAGCTGTGCAGCTTTTCCAATGCTTTAATTGTCTTTGATTAAAGCCATCAATACCTTCAAAGATTGAGTCGAATGGAGACTAAAGGCAATTGTTATACTTCTCACAATGATTTGAGCTTGAGCTAGTATAGTAGTGTAATATGTATGAACTAAGTACTTTTGTACCTTAGTATATCTGCAATGTGCAAATGCTTATGTACCTTCTGTCTGTCCATCATCCTTCCTTCCTGCCTGTGATATCCAAATGCTTGGCAATCATTAGCTCCGAATGATCAAATCTATATATTACACTAAATTATTATTACTCTCCATATGTAATATGAAGAGTACTCACTATTACACTACATGTTATGTAGTGTAATAGCGTAGTGTTATGTAGTGATGCCACAGATGATGTTTCAACAGAGGAAACACTTTGCTGTCTGTTTGCCTCTACTGGTGGTTGGCTCACTGTGGTATTGTATCACTTCCTGTTCCGGAGCACAGCAGTGTTTTGCTGTATCTGTTAGCTGTTTAATCTGCGCAGTTAGATTGATCTAGTTACCTAGATAACGATTTGTTTCACAGTGTAATCTTCACGTGCCTTAACTAAAGCACTCCCTCTGCTGAATCACCTCTAAATTATTTACACATTATTCACTTTGTGTGTTTTTATGAATCCGCTAGCTTAGCGCAGCTACTAGCTCTTAGCCGGTTTAGCATGGCGGCTTCTCCTGTCTCTCCCGCACTTTTCTGCTCTGGGTGTGAAATGTTTAGTTATTCCTCGGCCTCCTTTAGCAGTAATGGTACTTGTAATAAGTGTAGCTTATTCGTAGCTTTGGAGGCCAGGCTGGGCGAATTGGAGACTCGGCTCCGCACCGTGGAAAATTCTACAGCTAGTCAGGCCCCTGTAGTCGGTGCGGACCAAGGTAGCTTAGCCGCCGTTAGTTTCCCTCTGGCAGATCCCGAGCAGCCGGGAAAGCAGGCCGACTGGGTGACTGTGAGGAGGAAGCGTAGCCCTAAACAGAAGCCCCGTGTACACCGCCAACCTGTTCACATTTCTAACCATTTTTCCCCACTCGGCGACACACCCGCCGAGGATCAAACTCTGGTTATTGGCGACTCTGTTTTGAGAAATGTGAAGTCAGCGACACCAGCAACCATAGTCAATTGTCTTTCGGGGGCCAGAGCAGGCGACATTGAAGGAAATTTGAAACTGCTGGCTAAGGCTAAGCGTAAATTTGGTAAGATTGTAATTCACGTCGGCAGTAATGACACCCGGTTACGCCAATCGGAGGTCACTAAAATTAACATTGAATCGGTGTGTAACTTTGCAAAAACAATGTCAGACTCTGTAGTTTTCTCTGGGCCCCTCCCCAATTGGACCGGGAGTGACATGTTTAGCCGCATGTTCTATTTGAATTGCTGGCTGTCTGAGTGGTGTCCAAAAAATGAGGTGGGCTTCATAGATAATTGGCAAAGCTTCTGGGGAAAACCTGGTCTTGTTAGGAGAGACGGCATCCATCCCACTTTGGATGGAGCAGCTCTCATTTCTAGAAATCTGGCCAATTTTCTTAAATCCTCCAAACCGTGACTATCCAGGGTTGGGACCAGGAAGCAGAGTTGTAGTCTTACACACCTCTCTGCAGCTTCTCTCCCCCTGCCATCCCCTCATTACCCCATCCCCGTAGAGACGGTGCCTGCTCCCAGACCACCAATAACCAGCAAAAATCTATTTAAGCATAACAATTCAAAAAGAAAAAATAATATAGCACCTTCAACTGCACCACAGACTAAAACAGTTAAATGTGGTCTATTAAACATTAGGTCTCTCCCTTCTAAGTCCTTGTTAATAAATTATATAATAATTGATCAACATATTGATTTATTCTGCCTTACAGAAACCTGGTTACAGCAGGATGAATATGTTAGTTTAAATGAGTCAACACCCCCGAGTCACACTAACTGCCAGAATGCTCGTAGCACGGGCCGAGGCGGAGGATTAGCAGCAATCTTCCATTCCAGCTTATTAATTAATCAAAAACCCAGACAGAGCTTTAATTCATTTGAAAGCTTGACTCTTAGTCTTGTCCATCCAAATTGGAAGTCCAAAAAAACAGTTTTATTTGTTATTATCTATCGTCCACCTGGTCATTACTGTGAGTTTCTCTGTGAATTTTCAGACCTTTTGTCTGACTTAGTGCTTAGCTCAGATAAGATAATTATAGTGGGCGATTTTAACATCTACACAGATGCTGAGAATGACAGCCTCAACACTGCATTTAATCTATTATTAGACTCAATTGGCTTTGCTGAAAATGTAAATGAGTCCACCCACCACTTTAATCATATCTTGGATCTTGTTCTGACTTATGGTATGGAAATTGAAGACTTAACAGTATTCCCTGAAAACTCCCTTCTGTCTGATCATTTCTTAATAACATTTACATTTACTCTGATGGACTACCCAGCAGTGGAGAATAAGTTTCATTACACTAGAGGTCTTTCAGAAAGCGCTGTAACTAGGTTTAAGGATATGATTCCTTCTTTATGTTCTCTAATGCCATATAACAACACAGTGCAGAGTAGCTACCTAAACTCTGTAAGTGAGATAGAGTATCTCGTCAGTAGTTTTACATCCTCATTGAAGACAACTTTGGACGCTGTAGCTCCTCTGAAAAAGAGAGCTTTAAATCAGAAGTGCCTGACTCCGTGGTATAACTCACAAACTCGCAGCTTAAAGCAGATAACCCGTAAGTTGGAGAGGAAATGGCGTCTCACTAATTTAGAAGATCTTCACTTAGCCTGGAAAAAGTCTGTTGCTCTATAAAAAAGCCCTCCGTAAAGCTAGGACATCTTACTACTCATCACTAATTGAAGAAAATAAGAACAACCCCAGGTTTCTTTTCAGCACTGTAGCCAGGCTGACAAAGAGTCAGAGCTCTATTGAGCCGAGTATTCCTTTAACTTTAACTAGTAATGACTTCATGACTTTTTTTGCTAATAAAATTTTAACTATTAGAGAAAAAATTACTCATAACCAGTTATTTTCATTAGTTACTTCATCCAAACCATCAACATCTCTATTAGACCCCATTCCTACCAGGCTGCCCAAGGAAGCCCTACCATTATTTAATGCTTCGATCTTAAATATGATCAATCTATCTTTATTAGTTGGCTATGTACCACAGGCTTTTAAGGTGGCAGTAATTAAACCATTACTTAAAAAGCCATCACTTGACCCAGCTATCTTAGCTAATTATAGGCCAATCTCCAACCTTCCTTTTCTCTCAGAAATTCTTGAAAGGGTAGTTGTAAAACAGCTAACTGATCATCTGCAGAGGAATGGTCTATTTGAAGAGTTTCAGTCAGGTTTTAGAATTCATCATAGTACAGAAACAGCATTAGTGAAGGTTACAAATGATCTTCTTATGGCCTCAGATAGTGGACTCATCTCTGTGCTTGTTCTGTTAGACCTCAGTGCTGCTTTTGATACTGTTGACCATAAAATTTTATTACAGAGATTAGAGCATGCCATAGGTATTAAAGACACTGCGCTGCGGTGGTTTGAATCATATTTAATAGATTACAATTTGTTCATGTAAATGGGGAATCTTCTTCACAGACTAAGGTTAATTATGGAGTTCCACAAGGTTCTGTGCTAGGGCCAATTTTATTCACTTTATACATGCTTCCCTTAGGCAGTATTATTAGACGGCATTACTTAAATTTTCATTGTTACGCAGATGATACCCAGCTTTATCTATCCATGAAGCCAGAGGACACACACCAATTAGCTAAACTGCAGGATTGTCTTACAGACATAAAGACATGGATGACCTCTAATTTCCTGCTTTTAAACTCAGATAAAACTGAAGTTATTGTACTTGGCCCCACAAATCTTAGAAACATGGTGTCTAACCAGATCCTTACTCTGGATGGCATTACCCTGACCTCTAGTAATACTGTGAGAAATCTTGACCCTGAACCATCCCTTAGTTATGCTGCTATAGACTTAGACTGCTGGGGGTTCCCATGATGCACTGAGTGTTTCTTTCTCTTTTTGCTCTGTATGCACCACTCTGCATTTAATCATTAGCGATTGATCTCTGCTCCCCTCCACAGCATGTCTTTTCCTGGTTCTCTCCCTCAGCCCCAACCAGTCCCAGCAGAAGACTGCCCCTCCCTGAGCCTGGTTCTGCTGGAGGTTTCTTCCTGTTAAAAGGGAGTTTTTCCTTCCCACTGTCGCCAAGTGCTTGCTCACAGGGGGTCGTTTTGACCATTGGGGTTTTTACGTAATTATTGTATGGCCTTGCCTTACAATATAAAGTGCCTTGGGGCAACTGTTTGTTGTGATTTGGCACTATATAAATAAAATTGATTGAATTGAATTGATTGATAGTGTACATGGAGTACTCGCTCCATGTACTTCCTCCATGTAGTGTAACATGGAGGAAGCCCCGTAGGGCTTGGTGCCTGGTTGTGGGACCCTGATCACACTCGCCACTTATGACAAATATGGGTGTGGAATCCATTAGCTTAGTGGGGAATTTAGTGCAGAAAATCCACTATGGTGATAGTGCAGTTTATTTGCCAGGGAGGGAATTTCAACAAGTTGAGACTGTGGCCTGCTTCCGTAGTCGTGTCCATAAAAATCATAGAGGGATATGCTTTCCAAACTTAATACCCAGTACTATATTGGATGATGTTGAAATTGAGGATGGCCCAGTGGTTGTTCCAGCAATAGCAAAGATTTTGTGTCTGCTACCTACAACGCACGTGGAATGTCTTAATCCTAAACCTACTTCTAGGCATCATATATATATGCCACTCTGGAACCACCCCGCTCTGCTCAGGATATTACACATTGCCAAGGTCAGAAGAATAAAAATCAGTCGAATTACTTTGTCACTGTATATAGGCCTCCTGGTCCATATTCTGAATTCCTAGATGAATTTGGTGCCTTCATCTCTAACTTGTCAACGAGTGTAGATAACATTCTGATCATTAGCGACTTTAACATAAGCCTTCTGATCCCCTTTGCAAATAATTTATGGAAATTGTGGATGCATTAGGATTTCGGCAATGCATTCGGGATTCAACGCACATTAGTGGAAATACCCTGGATCTGGTTCTCGCACATGGTATTGCTGTCATAAATATTGACATCATGCCTCTTACATCAACTCAACTAAGACTGAACTCGAAGCTAGACTGCCTGATGTCTTAGCTTCACATTTGACACATACCCAGTCAGTAGACAGACTTGTGGATAGTTTAAACTCAGTGCTCAAAACTACACTCGACATGATTGCACCACCTGTGTTAAAACTGCGCTCGCGCAAATCAGTCACCTTGCTTCAATGATTATCTGCGTGACCTCAAGCATAAAGCAAGAGGTCTAGAATGGAAATGGCGTCGTTCAAAATTAGAAGTATTTCACCTTGCGTGGCGTGATGCTATCTTAGACTATAAGCATGCATTATGCAAAGCGGAGTTACTACTCTGATTTAATCAGCAAAAACAAGCATAACTCAAAGTTCTTGTTCGACACGGTGGCAACACAAATGCATGGACGACCACCTGTAGTTCGCTGTCCTTTTACAGCCCAAGATTTCCTGGATTACTTTGGGAAGAAAATAGAAGACATCGGGTTAAACATATCCCGGCATGCCTCAACCCAGCCACTACACCCTGCTATTGAGGTGGGCACCACTACTGAGGTATTACCTAGATTTACAGAATTTGATAGTATCTCACTAGGCATGCTGACCAAACTCGTAATGTCAACAAAAAGCGCAACCTGTTTATTTGATCCTATACCAACAAAACTGTTTAAGGACCTGTGGCCCACTCTTGGGCTGACTGTGCTGGAAATTATTCATCTTTCTTTAACTTCTGGATCTGTTCCTAAATGTTTCAAATCTGCAGTGATTAAACCATTACTTAAGAAACCTAATCTTGACCCTAGTGTATTGACAAACTATCGGCCGATATCAAATCTATCATTTTTCTCTAAAATTCTGGAAAAAGTGGTGTCACGGCAGCTCGTAGACTATCTTACTGAGAATAATCTTTTTGAGCCACTGCAGTCTGCTTTTAGAAAATATCATTCCACAGAGACGGCTCTCACTAAAGTGGTGAATGATCTTCTGCTTACAATGGACTCGGACACCACTACAGTTCTGCTGCTGTTAGATCTCAGTGCTGCATTTGATACAGTGGTTCATCATATTCTACTTGATAGGCTGGAAAATCATTTTGGGATTACTGGGAGTGCCCTTGCATGGCTGACGTCATACTTGACCAGTCGTTTGCACTGTTTTGTACAGTAACACTACCTCTAACCTTAGTGACATGAAATTTGGGGTTTCACAGGGGTCTGTCTTAGGCCCCCTGCTTTTCTCCCTTTATATAGCACCCCTTGGGCACATATTGCGGCGTTTTGTGATTACCTTTCACTGCTATGCAGATGATACTCAGTTATACATGCCGATAACTGCTGGTAATCTCATTCACATAAAATCCTTAGAAGATTGCCTTGCAGCAGTGAGAAGTTGGATGTCTAGAAACTTCCTACTTTTAAACTCTGATAAGACTGTGCCTGATAAGACTTTGGCCTCACACCTTACAGTGTTTAAGCCAAGAGACAAACCAAGAAAGACATTACGGGTTTTTTTTTTTTTCCCCTCGTGGTGGTCCCGGCCACACGCACACACGTGCACATAAAGAAATTCAGTTCTCACCCGTGATCAGACTTTGCCACTGAATTCGAATGCCTTCACCCCGGTAAGCGTTGACCCGTTAGGGAGGAGACCCGTCCCCCGGAAAAGGGTCTGCAGGAACTGGTTCCCGCGCCGCGGCCGTGGACTTCCACGGGCATTCTCCGTCACGGGCCGACGAGTTTCCGGTGTATTGGCACCCGGCGTTCGAAGGACCAAGATGTCAGAGTTGTTCGGAGTTGGACCTGGAAAGAACAACCCAGTTTACACACACACACACACACACACACACACACACACACACACACACACACACACACACACACACACACACACACACACAGAAAATGATCACGCAAGAGACATTGAATTTCTTTTCCTGATCAGGAGAGGACAAACGAGGAGCTCCTTTAGAAAGGACCGTCGTCTGCTCTGAAGGCCCCGCCCATTTGCTTCTCCTTTTTATTGAATATAGTTACATACACCATATAGGAGTGACAATATCACAAAACAATGGAAAGACACAAAGTCTGGTCTCACATTGATATGAAAACTGTTATGGCTTTGAGCCCTCAGTCTCCCAAGTTTCCCATAATAATGTCCAGCCCTGAACCAGTGTTCCGGTTACAGTGCTCTTCCCCCAAGGCTTAACCGTTAATTAAAGGTGCATATCTGCGCTTTGCAAAAACATGACCCTAGCACAACAGTCTGCACATTCTAGCAAAACAGTCTGCACATTGACTCAGCCAAAGATCATCTGCTCACTTTCTCGTTTGACAGTTTTAATGATCAGTTGAGCAGTTCAGCGTATATGATTGCTTTGACAATAAGTAATTATTTGGGAATAATGGTACATGAACTCTCACACATGCATATATGTATATATGAAAAATAGAGAACAGCATCAAAGACATGATCACAGAGAGTTCATCAAAGTGAAGACATTAAGATTTGATAATATATATTGAACACCAATATTGATAATATATAGAAAACCCTGTCAGACTGAAATGATGGTTCTTGGTCCAGTGAGACATCGGCATCAATTTGACCAGTTAACACTTAGCCTCGGCTCGTGTGTCATACATCACACTGACAAAGTGAGGATCCTTGGGGTAATTTTTGATCCTTTGTTGTCCTTTGGCCTCCATATTAGAAATATTACTAGGACTGCTTTCTTCCACCTGCGAAATATAGCGAAGATTCATACCATCCTGTCTATGGCTGATGCTGAGACCCTGATCCATGCATTTATCTCTTCTAGATTGGACTACTGCAATGTTCTATTTTCTGGTTTACCGCAGTCTAGCATTCGGGGTCTCAAATTGGTTCAAAATGCTGCAGCCAAACTTTTGACACGAAGCAGAAAGTTCGACCACATTACACCCATTTTGGCATCCCTTCACTGGCTTTCTGTCCCAGTGAGATCAGATTTTAAGGTTCTGCTACTAACCTATAAAATTATTCATGGACTGGCACCTCCCTCCCTAGCTGACCTAATTAAACCTTACCTACTGGCCCGGGCTTTATGTTCTCAGGGTGTAAGAGCTTTCTCTACACCCTGCACAAGGAGCTTTCTCTTATCGTGCCCCTGTTCTGTGGAATGATCTCCTTGCGTCAATAAAAGTCAGATTCTGTGGAGATTTTCAAGTCCAGACTTAAGACGCACGTATTTTCCCTTTCATATGGCTAGCATACTGGTACAGTTTTGTTTTACGCTTTTTACTCTTTTAATTCATTTATTAGTAATTGGAGTAATTGCGGCCTCAACTTTACCTAAATTCTGGGTCTTTTAGTGAAGTGAAGTTTTTTTTTTTAGTGAAGTTTTTTTTCTCTGTTTAAGGTGCAGCTTCATCCAGAGATGGGAGTTATATTTCTGTTGGCAATCCTCCTGTCCTGTGCCCTAATAGCATTTCTTGTATATTCGTCCGTGAATTGTTCTGTAATTTATGTTTGTAGCATGGCCCAAGCAGAGGGTCACCCCTTTGAGTCTGGTCTGCTTGAGGTTTCTTCCTCAGAGGGAGTTTTTGCTTACCACTGTTGCTCTGGGGGTTCGTAAGGTTAGACCTTACCTGTGTGAAGCGCTTTGTGGCAACTCTGTTGTGATTTGGCACTATATAAATGAAAATAAATTGAAATTGAAATGTTACATGGGAAAAGGACTGCATTTATATAGCACTTTTCCATCTGCATCAAAGCGCTTTACTCTACTTTTACTCTAGGGCAGGGCTGCCCAAACCTTTTGCCTCCAAGGGCCAAAATGAAAATGTGACAATGGGCCGTGGGCCAAATATAGCAATTTTACTCATGATGCAGAAATAAATGTAACAATGTTGCTTTAATTAACATAAAGGAATGAAAGTTTAATTTTTCAACTAAGTGCAAATCAAATGCAACACAACAAACACAACAAATTGCAACAAAATACTGCAAACTCAATCTCAAACTGCAAACTCAAACTCCACTAAACAGCAAACCACTGGTCACTAGTGGTTTGCTGTTTAGTGGAGATTGAGTTTAGTGGAGTTTACATCAGTGTGTCTCACTAGTGACTAGTGAGACACATGAAGCTGATCTTTGCACATTATTAGCCTCTCAATGTTTGGTTGGAGCTGGCTAACTGCCAAGGTAAGTATGTCATCCAGGTGTGAGTCAGTCAGGGTACCTCTGATCCTGGACTTGTTTAGGTTCATCACACTAAAGGTCTGTTCACAAATGTAAGTGCTGCCAAACAGTGAAAGCATCACCTGTGCATGTTTCTTAATGTGTGGGTAGTTTTGTAGTGAGATCTGTGTGTAGAAATCCTTAAGACTCAGTGACATGAATTTATTTTTTAGCTCAGTATCACACTGAAAGTCAATTAACTCCATCTGAAGGTGGTCTGGGACAGAGTCTTGGCTAACACTGAAGGGTTGAGAACAATTCCATATCTCCAGCACTTTTTCTGAAGTCCATAAACCGCACATCAAACTCCTTGTTCAGGTTGCTGACAAGGCCTGCATATTCACGCAGCTTCTTCTCAACCAGGTTTACTTCTCTCAGACTAGGAAAGTGAGTCACATTTCCTGGAAACAAATAAACAGCCTAAGTTTTCACTACAATTATCAGCACAACTGCCACATAAGCTCACAACAGTAAATGCAACAGTGCATTTCAAGTAAAACACGCATCTATACTAAGCGTCTCCCACACCACGGACAACTCAGATGTACAGTGGCGCACAGACATGACCTGCACGTACTTACATCAAGTATAAATACAGACCATTATATACATGTATACAGCATACGATTTTTATGATCAGTCTTACCTGCTGACAGATGTCGAGAGAGTAGCCCCAGCTTCATTTGAAAGGCCTTGACGTGATCATAAAGCTCGCTGATAATCTGCTCCTTGCCTTGAAGCTGAACATTCAATGAGTTAAGCAGGTCCGTAATGTCCACCATGAAAGCCACGTCACAAATCCAACTGTCTTCTGTAGGAACTTGGATGTTACTGTCTTTGATCATCAGAAAGTCTGCGATGAGATGACGCAGCTCAAAAAATCTTTTGAGCACTTTCCCTCTGCTAAGCCAGCGAACTTCTTGGTGGTACAACACATCTCTGTATTGAGCATCGACCTCGTCGAGCTCTGAACTGGCGGTGTGAAAGAGCTTTTGAGCATATGCAGTTTATGATTTTAATGACGTCGTGCACAACGTCTCCAAGCCCGATTGATTTGGCACACAGCTGTTCTTGGTGCAGGATACAGTGGTGTTGGGTCAGCTTACCTCCACATTAGGCAACTTTTTGAGACACCAGTGTGGCAAGACCTGCGTTTTTTGCCAATCATTGCAGGGGCACCGTCTGTCGTGATCCCAACCATTTTGTCCCAGCTCAAACTGTACTTGTCCAATACTCGTTCAACAGCCGCAAACAAGTCCTCACTTTTAGTCGTCCCATGCAGCGTCTCTATTCCAGCCAGCTCTTGAGAGATTTCCATGCTGTCACTCACTCCTCAGATAAAAACTAAAAGCTGTGCTGAATCAGAAATATCCGTGCTCTCATCACACGCCAATGAAAAAACTGAAAATCCGCACGTTTTTGCTTTAAGTTGTTCCTTAATGTCCCGGCTCATGTCTTCAATACGGCGTGTCACCGTGTTGCGGGAAAGGCTGATTTGAGAGAAGAGCCTTGCCTGGGATGGACACACAAGTAACGCCGCTCTGGACAGACAGTCTTTGACAAACTCACCTGTTGAAAATGATCTTCCAGTCTTGGCAATAAAGGCTGAGATTTCATAGCTGGCCTGGGTCACGCTGTCCTGGACAGAGGATGGCCGTGCTAGGGCACTTTGTTGTGAACGAAGTTTTGCTAATAAGTCACGAGCCTTCTTCTTACGTGCATCTCCTTGGTACGTTGAAAAAGCTGCATGTTTTGTCTCGTAATGGCAACTTACGTTGTACTCCTTTTGTACAGCCACAGACTGATTACAAATGAGACAAACCGGCCTACAATTAATGTCTGTGAAAAAATATTTGGCCTCCCACGTTTGTTTATAATGCCTCTTGTCCGTATGCCACTTCCTTTGGTGCTCCATGTCCACTGGTTTAAGACCGTGAAATTGATGCTGCCAGCGCAAAGGTTCATGGGAAATCTTCCCAAATAAGTAAAATATATATTTTGTAATATAAAATTTTTAAAAACATATTTGAAAATAGAAATAGAACACACAACAGTGTGACATACCCACTGTGTTAAAATAATGTATTTTAAAGACCTTCCAGTTTGGTATGAACAGCGCACCATGACTGAGAAGAAACTGTCCATGCAGCCCTATATAAAGCATTCACTTTGTAGGGAGGGACACAGGTTGGCTTAGCAGCTAAGCAAGAGTTATTATGTCAGCACTTGTGCAAAGAATTATCAACTGAGGCCCGGCGGGCCACTTTGGGTGCCCCTGCTCTAGGGGGTTGTGGAAGGCCATTCCTTCACTTCGCCCGGCTATGTGCCTGCACAGTCTTTGTGAGCAGGAAGAAAATCTGACTATAAACTTGTGCATTTATCTGGAAAGTGCAACCTGAGCTGTGGCATTTTCACAGTAAGGTATTCTATGAAACTGGTAATTGCCCCATGCCTGCCATCTACAAACCAACACACTGTATGAAATTTTGTTGGTCTTGTGAAGCTTTCAAATGCATTAAATATAAACACAAGAACTTGATTTGTTTTAATCCTTTGAGGAGCTTTTAGGCTTTTCAATGATGCATTAAAAATTTCAAGCTGCACCCCATCTTTGGTCTGGTAGCCTGCTGGATTTCCTCAGTAGCGAGAAGAACCCTAATTTAACTAAATATGACTTAGTTTTAAAGCTCTGATCTGTTTGGTTCATTACTGTGTCTACTGTATTGACTTGCAGAGCGAGGATGTGGTTGACTGTTAATGTCTTGGGTGTGGATATGCTTTCTTGGGAGAAATCGGAGTGTCTTGGTTTATAAATATACTGAATCAAGACTAAGATCCAGGCTTTCAATGACTTCATGGACTTGAAAGTGTATCTGTATGTGGTGAAAGTCTCAATTGTTGAGCCATTCAGTTATCCCAGTAGTGACAGTCATGTCTCTGGATCCTTGGCATCTGAGATCAAGAGATGCTTGTGAAGAGGTTGTAGATTCATGTGGTCACTGGACAGATGTGTTTGATGATGCCTAATCCTTTGCAGGAGAGCAAAGGTCCAAGCCTTTAGGGTTGTGTGCTTCCTTTCTTGGGTATGACTTGGACACTATGCAGTGACCTCAGGAGATGATTCAGTGTTGTTGGTACTAAGTCTCTTCAGAGGATTCTTGGGTAGTGCTATGATCCAGCACACAGGTGCCTCAGTGTTGAGGACCACCGTGGCAGGAGAAGCCCGAGGACATGCCCACATTTCACTTGGTTGTGACAGACAGAAGATTGATCTTGAGTGATGGAAATGAACTGGTGGTTGTCATCCATGACCGAAAGTGGCTCCATAATGTCGTGGGCACAGGGATGTACCGCAATAGTGAATCCTCCCAAGCCTGACCTGGCCTTATTGACTATGTTTCTGTCAAACCTCTTAAGTCATCCTGCGCTGATTTTAGGAGTTTCCGCTACAGTAGATTGAAATTCATCAAGTTGAAAGATATGTCAACTTTGTAGAACAAACTGTGTGATGATGATCTGAGATGTGTGCCTGTAATAACTGTATTCTCATCTAAAATAAACTGATTGTGTGGTTGCTGAGATTTAGTAAAATCTTAGAATATTCTGTTGATGGCTTTAAAATTGTGGTGGGTCACATGACATTCAGTCTAAAGCCCCTTTCACACCGGGCCCACTTCGGCTCGCATCGTGCGGCGTCATGACGACGCCACATGGAAGCAACCCAGTGCCGAGACGGCGCGAGGGATGCAAAGGACGAAGTGAATCAGATGCCAAAAATGAAACATGTTTAATTTTTTTTCTGCGTCAAGCACAGGACGCAGAATTTAAGTGGTTTCAGTGCAAGTCAGGGCAACGCGATGGTACTCAACGTGACTGGAAGCCACACCCTCACAGCGTTACCTGATGCCAATTTAAGATTCCTGCTGTGTTCCATTGTTCGCACACTCAAAAAGGGCACAGAAAAAAAAGCTGATTGCAGCCTGACAGCAGCTGCAGCTACTCGCTCTTAAATTCTCTCACAACTGTGTTTAAATAAAGTCCATAAAAGTCCTGTTCACAGACTTATTGTCAGAGACAGGACATGTCCACATCCAGTAAAACATCCGGACATCTCCAGTCCACTCATGGATAATTCTTTCGCGCGTGCATATGAACCATGAAAAGAAAAAAAAACTGTCTGGCTGCTGCAGCTCCTCACTCTTCCCTCAAAGTCTCTCATCACTGTGTTAAATAAAGGACAAAAAAGGACGTAACTCCTGCTCACAGACTGATTGCCAGAGACAGGACATGTCCACATTTACTCTGGGACCTTTTGTTCACGCGCATGCGCGGTTAAAGGAGGAAAGATAAACTATAACAGAACTCAGAGTGCAGACCTGTAGCTCAGCACAAGAACAAATATAAACTAGAAGAGAAGTCAGAGTGCACAGCCTGGCTGCAGCCGAACTGCGCACTCTGATTTCTCTGTGCAGAGAACCTGCAGGTTGCGTCCTCACCTCCTCTCTGCCCCCTGCTGCACGCACCTGACGCAGACATTCCTGTGTCGTCATGATGCCACACGAAGCAGACCCGGTGTGAAAGGGGCTTAACTGCTGTAGAATGAAAATTGCAGCTAATTCACCACACGCCAAGCAAAATATCAAGGATTGTGTGTAAGGTTAAAATAAAGTATCAGTGTGACATAACTGGATATACTGCAGATGTATACTGCGATGCTTATCCTCTGATGTTCCTAATTATTTTTGTCTGCATATTTCCCAGGAACATACACCCCAAGAAACCTCCTGCTGAGCCTACAGCGAGAGCACTACCACAGTTACCTAAAGGCAGGGAGGAGGAGATCAGGAAGGTCCTGAGGAATAATCTTCAGAGGACACGGCAGAGGGTAAATGGCTGAGATTAACACTCTGGGGTCGGTGGACGCGCTGCTATCAAAGTGTTGTTTTTGTGATGTTTCTGTTAATAGATCAGCACTGGAAAGTCAGAGACTTCATTTGTCCACTTCCTGAAATGATAAATTCTCATCTGTAAAACTCAGCTGTTTCTAGATCTTTGACTCACAGTCAATCCTAGAGATTGAAGGTCACATGGTCTGTCTCTCCCTGACTGCTACAAGAGGCTCCGCTCAGCTGTAGTGTCTGTTTGTAGCACACCCTCCCTTAAGCATGCCAGTAAACACTCATAAGCTCTAAAAGAACAGTTCTGTTGACCTGAAAACATTTTTTTTATTTAGTCTTTAGGACAAAGAAAATCGTTTTGGAAAAACATGTGATTAGGGTTATTTTCTTCAGGAATGGTGCAGTAATTTATTTGGATTCAGAGATTTGTTTCTCACATGCATTTGAAAAGTAGAAAGGGAGTGAATTTGTTTCCTCCCAAGGCAGTAATGGATATTTCTTTACATCAGTTTTCATCACAAAATGATTTTATGAATCCAAAAATTAAATATGACAAGAGCAGCAGACTGGTAAGAGATTTTTTAAATACATTGTTTTGGAATGTTCCCAGTAGGTGGTGCGGCTGCACTGCATGGTGCATTTGTAGTTTATTTATTATACACTGTTTTAAAATCTTTTTCATATACATCCTCAATTCCAATGAAGTTGGGATGTTGTGTGAAATGTAAATAAAAACAGAAGACAATGATTTGCAAATCCTCTTCAACCTATATTCATTTGAATACACCACAAAGACAAGATATTTAATGTTCAAACTGATAAACTTTATTGTTTTTGTGCAAATATTTGCTCATTTTGAAATGAATGCC
The DNA here is from genome assembly GCF_902500255.1 of Thalassophryne amazonica. Lineage (NCBI taxonomy): Eukaryota > Metazoa > Chordata > Actinopteri > Batrachoidiformes > Batrachoididae > Thalassophryne > Thalassophryne amazonica. The sequence goes on along the minus strand of NC_047109.1, from coordinate 49,104,699 downwards.
TGCAACATGTTTCAAAAAAGCTGGGACGGTGGTATGTTTACCACGGTGTTACATCACCTTTTCTTCTGACAACACTCAATAAGCGTTTGGGAACTGAGGACACTAATTGTGAGTGTCATATTTGGGTATAAATGGCGCATCCCCAAAAGGCTCAGCTGTTCACAAGCAAAGATGGGGTGAGGATCACCACTTTGTGAACAAATAGTCCAACAGTTGAAGAACAGTGTTTCACAACGTTCAATTGCAAGGAATTTAGGGATTCCATCATGTACAGTCCATAATATAAACAGAAGATTCAGAGAATCTGGAGAACTTTCTACACATAAGCGGCAAGGCCGAAAACCAGCGTTGAATGTCCGTGACCTTTGATCCCTCAGGCGGCACTGCATTAAACACCGACAACATTGTGTAAAGGATCTTACTGCGTGGGCTCAGGAACACTTAAGAAAACCATTGTCAGTTAAGACAGTTCGTCACTACATCTACAAGTGCAAGTTAAAACTCTACTATGCAAAGCGAAAGCCATACATCAACAACATCCATAAACACCACCAGCTTCTCTGGGCCCAAGCTCATTTGAAACGGACAGATGCAAAGTGGAAAAGTGTGGTTTGGTCTGAGTCCCCATTTCAAATTGTTTTTGGAAATCATGGACGTCATGTCCTCTGGACAAAAGAGGAAAAAGACCATCCAGATTGTTACCAGCGCAAAGTTCAAAAGCCAGCATCTGTGATGGTATGGGGGTGTGTTAGTGTCCATGGCATGGGCAACTTACACATCTGTGATGGCACCATCAATGCTGAAAGGTACATCCAGGTTTTGGAGCATGCTGCCATCCAAGCAATGCCTTTTTCAGGGACGTCCCTGCTTATTTCAGCAAGACAATGCCAAGCCACATTCTGCACGTGTTACAACAGCGTGGCTTCGTAGTAAAAGAGTGCAGGTACTAGACTGGCCTGCCTGCAGTCCAGACCTGTCGCCCACTGAAAATGTGTGGCGCATTATGAAGTGCAAAATACAACATTGGACACCCCAGACTGTTAACTGATGTTGTACATCAAGCAAGAATGGGAAAGAATTCCACCTACAAAGCTTCAATAATTAGTGTCCTCAGTTCCCAAATGCTTGAGTGTTGTTAGAAGGAAAGGTGATGTAACACAGTGGTAAACATACCACTGTCTCAGCTTTTTTGAAGCATGTTGCAGGCATCCATTTCAAAATGAGCAAATATTTGAAGAGGATTTGCAAATCACTGTATTTTGTTTGGGAAGCACGGTGGCTTAGTGGTTAGCACCGTTGCCTCACAGTGAGAAGGTCATGGGTTCAATTCCCGCCTGTGGCCTTTCTGTGTAGAGTTTGCATGTTCTCCCCGTGTTTGCGTGGGTTTCCTCCGGGTGCTCCGGTTTTCCTCCCACATCCATGATTGTAATCATTAAATTGTCTGTAGGGGTGTGAATGTGTTTGTTTGTCTGTTTGTGGCCCTGTGACAGACTGGTGTCCTGTCCTGGGTGTATCTCACCTCACGCTCTGATTGCTGGGATTGGCTCCAGCCCTGCGCAACCCTTGATTGGACTAAGTGGTTGAAGATGTGTGTGTGTGTGTGTGTGTGTGTGAGTGAGTGTTCTGTTTTTATTTACATTTTACACAACATCCCAACTTCATTGGAATTGGGGTTGTATTACACTATATTTCTGTGACCTGAATAATGTGGTAAACCAATTTTTACCACCAAAACAATTAATCAGCATGAATAAAAATGTGTATTCACTGACGATTTAAAAAATTGCAAAATCCAAATTTCATATTTTCATTTTTAGCGACAAATTCTATCTTATACACAGTGTTCTCTGCAAATTTTTGTCTAGAGTCAAAATGCTTAGATTATTGCTAACATTTTGATGTGCAACATACAGGCATTATATACGCTAAATAAAAAAGTTCCTTATGGGGGGAATTATTTGAAGTATAAATGGACTGCATTTGAAGTATAAATGGACTGCATTTGAAGTATAAATGGACTGCATTTATACAGCACTTTTCCATCTGAGTCAGAAACTCAGTGCTTTACAATAATGACACACATACACGTCAGGGTGCTGCCATAAAAGGAGCTCAACTGCACATCAGGATTTGCATAAATTCACACACACAAATGAAATTAATGCTGAATGATACTTTAGTATCAAATTAGGAGAAGATTGTCTTAATTCACCCTATTGAGATAGTAAGTATAGTAAAACTGAGAAAATGCTGTTGGATCCAGGAGAGTTAATACAGCTTTGTTTATATTTTCCTCATTAGGAGCCAAAATTTTATCAACTCTGTTGACAGCATTTCACTTCTCACACATGCTAGTGTGGTATTGATATTCACACATGCAGACGGTAGTATTTCTGTCATATTAGATTATATTAAGTTGAGCTCGACTTAAATCAATGGCTTTAGTATGTCTAAATTTTCTTTCTTTTTTTTCAGCTGCGTTCCTACAACAGACACACTCTGGTGGCTGATCCATACGAGGACAGACTGAATGAGTTATTTCTCAAGAAGCAAAAGATGATCGAGCTGGAGAAAAAGGTATTTGAGGGCAGTAGGTCTTAAAAGTATACCTGTTGTCATGAAACAATTGTACAAAGAACATTTGTTCACTAGTCTGCTTGTGTAACGTTTTATTTTTAAATAATGCATGTTTGTTGTTCCACAGAAACACTTAAATCAAGAAATCAGTATATTAAAGTCAGCAATTGGATAATTTATTTATATAGCACTTTACAGTTAGACCATTTTGTAGTGCTGAATATAAGCATCAGAATACAGACATTAAACTCTAGCAACCATAAACGTCGATTAAAAATCCAAAATGCACATGCTATAAAAATCAACAAAAATTCAATAAAAATGATCATCTAAAAACCATGCGGTAATTATACATGATCTAAAACACATTTGTGTTTAAGATTTTACCTTTAAAGACTTCCACAGAATTAAACATTCTAGTGTGAGTCTGTAAATTACTGCACAAAGCAGGAACTTGGTACGTGCTGCCAACTTCTTCTTAATGCTGCGTTTACACATAGGCAAGACACATTACGAATGTCATATTTGCATCATTCTTGGCACATTCTTGACATTCTTAACGTGACTTAACACTTTTGAATAGGTTTCTTAATAGTGCGTGTTGGTTCTTGATATTCGTGATTTTCGTGGAGCATGTTTTTGGCTGTCAAAAAATCTTCCACAAATGTTACACACCACCCTCATTTCGCCTCATGTCGTGGAGGTCACAACTGAGCGTATTGATCCGTCTTGATTACTGGTGATCCTTCATAGAGTGTGACCGCGTTCTTCTGTGACGTGTGCACAATTAAACCCTGCTGCACCGCATTCAGTTTCATTGCTGCAATATGCTAAACTAGGACAGTGACGCCAAGTCGGCTAAAAGTCTTTTTCCAATGCGCCTCAGCGCGCTTCTGCAGGTGTTCCACCTGCTGCATGTGCCTGATGTGTGGAAAAATGTGCAAGACGAGACCCGCGTGGAGCCACACATCTTTCTCTCTCGCCGTCTCCTCCTCCTCTCTGCGCCACTCCATGACACAGAGCCCAACTAAGCATGCAATCACATAGTTCTTCTGCTGTGGATTTTGAGGAGCAAACTGGAGCGATCTGAATTGTTCGGCAACTGACGGTTAGATGAATATGGGTGTGTGTGTGTGGAGACAATTTGCCTCATTCACAACGTGACAGAACTTAACATTGCACTGTTACGCGTAATAGCACGGAACATTATTCTTGACCGTGCGTAATGGGTCCTGATCATTCTCCAGCATCACGTGGCATTAATCGTAATGCGTGGTAACGGGTTGCAGCAGTTCTTGAGGACACCTGACTCCTCTGCCTCAAATCATCACATTCATGATCAGCAGCCAAGAATGTATACTTCATGGCATTCATGACTTGCCGTCTCTATGTGTAAACGCAGCTTAATGTTGGGAATACAGATAAAAGGCCAGTTTTTCTCACTTCACTCTGGGCCACCACCAGTTAAATAATTCAAACAAAACAAGGATTTGTGTTCTAATTAGTGCCCACCTTCAGTCTTTCAAATTACTTTTTATGACCATACACATTCACTGCATGAGCCTTCAAATGCATAATGAAATTGGACTGAAATTTTTAGTAAATTGAATGTGCTGGACGCCACAGTAGACATGAGAAGATTTTTGCTGAAAGTTACCGGCACAGTACATAATTTTAATTAAGGTTCTCTGAGATATTTATCAGTGGTGAATCATTCAGAGTAAAGCCTCTGTCCCACCAAATAAAAAGCCATGAATAATGAGCCATGCATGGGTGTGTCAGCCATTCGAAGAATAATCCACATTTTAAGATATCAAGTATCAGCTACTAAGGCGCCTCTATGTGGCTCTCTGTACCTCACATGTGCCAGGTATCAGCCTCTAGTGAGCCATGGCTGACCTGTCATTTGAGCCCCGTCCAACCTTGAATGGCTTGTGTCGCCGCATATGATCCATGTAGCACCATGTAACACAACGTTGGTGTACGTTTAGGCATGAGTTTGGGCCAAACCTCCAGCCCTCCCACACTTGGTCCCTTGAAAGTGTGGGTTTTCAATTCACAGCTTCCATTCAAGATGTTGTCACATTTTTTTTTAAACACAGTCCAAAAATAGATGCTCCAGTACAGTCTTGCCAGTGTGCGCATCCGTGTGCCAGGCTGCTGTTCACCTGTGCTCCAGAGTCATTAAATGCACCAGACCAGCTAGAACCAAACCACAGGTTCCTGGACAGTTGCCTCTACGCTTCTTCTCACTGGCTTTATTTCTTCCGGGGCTTAACGGTTATTTTTACACCGTGATCCAACTTTTAACTTTGTGTTCATCCGTTATTGATTGCAAAATCACTCTTTTGCGTGCTGACGTTCTGCGTTCCTGGACAGTCGCCTCTGCGCTTCTTCTCACTGGCTTTATTTCTTCCGTGGCTTTAAACACAGTCACTTTGACACCGTGATCCAACTTTTTACTTTGTGTTCGTCTGTTATTGACTGCAAAATCACTCTGCTGCAAGCTGGCGTTCTGAGTAAATGCTTGTCTTGAGTGCAGGACATTGCGTTAGTGAGCACACACAGTGGAGCTCATCTGATCCATTGTAAGAAGATATTAAATATATCATAAACATACTTTTACAGCTGCTTATAAAGAAGGAACATGCAACTGTTTTACCATGCTATTACAATAAAAACATTACAAATAATTACCTTTTTAAGCTGTTCCAGATACGTTTTCCACCTCAGCACATGAGACGACGAGGGGGAAAAAACAGTCCAGATGAAACAGTCCTCTGTGATTCCAGAAGTGATGAGAGGTGTTTTCAACATCCAAGCTCTGACAGAAAATCATTAATCTGCTACAAAATAATTATTTTAGCATCCGGAGCACAAAGCAGGTGGAATTGTATACAAGAGAGCTGAGCCTGTCCAAAAAAGCCTGTCCTGTCCTCGTAGCCGCCAGGTGCTCAGGTAATGGGTTTTTTAACAGCCTCGTCCTCACCACAAACATGCCTCTAAAATCCTTGTTTCTGTTCATAGAACCTCGTACACAAACTGCCCCGTGCTGTCGTTGCTAAATTTTGAACTTGAAATTAGCGCCATGCTCATAGCTGAGCCTCGTAAGCCGAATATTCTGCCTCTCAGAGCCCCTATTCTCCCACGATTGTTGAATAACTGGACTCATACCAAAAAACACGTGCTACGTGGCTCATTATTCATCCTTCATTATTTGGTGTGACCAGGGCTTAATTTATTTGGGTATGCTGTATTTAACACAAGGAAATGAGGCAGAAACCGTATTTTGGGCATGGAAGGTAGTTGCATTTGATTGCCTGCTCTAGGCTCAATGATTCCACGGGTATAAAAACAAAAAACACTTTTTTTTTCCAGATAAAAGAGATGAATAACTACCTGACTGTGCCTGCTGTACCCCCGGAATCCCCAACCATGCGCAGAGCCAGATTGGCCTCAGGTAAACACATCCATCTTAACCACAGCCAAGTGCAAATGCCTGCATGGTGCCAGTATTTTACTGTACACACTAAACACGGTAAGAAAATCATCTAGTTGCAGATGGGACTCTCAGGAACAGGACATTTATTTTGTTCCAATCACAGGGCAGCACTTTGAAAACCTTTTCCAGCTCAAGTCTGTAAACACTGTAGCTGCAGCTGTGTTCCAGGCAGATATTTCCCCACAGATGGAAATATGTTTGCATGTGCTGTCTGGCATGTAAACCAGTGTATGGTTTTGTTTTAGGTAAAGGTACTGATTTCAAACCTGCTCAGCAGCAAAAAGAGGACAAAATCTGTCCAGGTATGTCGTGAGTCTAGAGCAGATGGATTTCAGCTGTGATCATCCAAGTGTCTGTCACTTCACTCCCAATGTGCATGCACCCAATATGTTGCTTGTTCAGTCATTGATAATGAATGAGTGGTAAAAGGTCTTCACATGTGCACTTGTTTCTGAGGAACCCAGTCTTAAGGTTTTTTTTTTCAGGCTTAAATACTGCTCAGGAATGGTTCTGTTGTCTTTGGTCTCGGCTTTAATAGCTTTAAATTCCAAGTGGCCCGGTGGTTCCGAGTGGACTTCCTGGTGGCTGTGATAATAGACTGTAATTTCTGCCACAGTAGAAATGTAGATTCCTGAGGCAGTAAGGAGAACCTGAAGTGAACTCTGTATAAGAGTGTTATTTGTCAATCTGAAGAACAGATATGGAAAATAATGACTTATGTAAATGAGCATGAAAAACTGAAATAAAAATGAGCAATACACACGCACCCACACAACAAGTTCCAATGCGTGACACCACCAAATGTGGTTGAGAATGATAGGGCTATGGTCTTGTGGGCATTCAAATTCCAGACAGAGAAGCAGCTGCTGGCCAACCAACCGGATATAGTCAGTGGTGGACACAGCTAACCAAAAAGCTAACTGATAACCACTAACTTTTAGTATTGACTCTAGTACACTGTCAGCTGCTGACAAGCTAGTTTTGAGTTTAAGCACTGCCAGTGCATTTGAGTAGAATCAGTCAGCGCTCCTGTCTTTGTGCGCCCTGCCCACTGCTGTGAGGAAGAGTCATTTTCATTCACACCATACAGAGCCCCTGATGTGGGCCAAAAGCATAAACAGAAAAGCAGGTTTGACTTATGGTTTGATTTAAAAGCCAAACTAATTCCTGACGGTTTATTTATATTAAAGTTAACTGTCGTTTTGACAAAGTGAAAATATCACAGATACCTTAGTTTTAAAGTAATGCACTAATTCTAACTGTTTGAACATTAAAACTCAGATGCCCAAAGGCAGTATGGGAAATTGAGCCTCCTCATCACTGGTTGGTTGTATTAAAAAAAAAACACACACACAAGTTACTGTAACGTGTGTTGGTTTTCACAAATAAATCTGTATTTGTAAATATGTAATTTTTTTTATTTGTCAAAAAAGGCATTTGCAAAGCTGAAAATTCTAAGTCTGATACAGGAGCGCACCAGATGGCGACCATATGATAGTTGGATGCTATTTACACTTACACTGCCATCCAGTAGATGGGAGTGTTCTTTGCATTTTGTGTCAAATGTACATTGAAACTCAAAAATATTTGTGATATTTTCACTTCGTAAAGATGACGGTTAACGTTAATATCAATAAACCGTCCAGAATTTCTTTGTTTTTTTTTTTTTTAATCAAACCACAAGTCAACCCTGCTTTTCTGTTTATGCCTTTGGCCCAAATCAGGGGCTCTGTATGCGGTGAATGAAAATTACTTTTTCTCTCTCACTCTCACTCTTTTGTAGCAGCCAGGTCCCGTCTACTGGGGTAGGGTTGACCTCAGCTTCTCACTGTTGCAAAACACAACAGAGAGGAACTAACATGTCTGATCTTAGGGTTTGCACACATTTTTGACCGTTAGGCTTTACTTACTATGCCAGCAAAAAAAGTTAGTGGACTAAAAGCTAGCGAAACTAAATTTAGCGGAAGCTAATTGGTCCGCTGATGGGTTTTGAAGTTAGCTGAAACGCTAATCTGCTAACAAAAAAGTTAGCCTCGCTAATTAGCAGTTAGCACATTAGCGGATCTCTGTGCCCACCACTGGATATACTGGTGGTTGACAAATGAAAGAAGATCACATTTGTGATTGATGGTGCAATCCCAGCTGAGAGCAATATCGGAAAAAAGCAGCACAAGAAAATCGAGAAGTACCAAAGGCTGAAGGAGCAACTGGAGCAAATGTGGAAAGTAAAGTCCAAAGGGGTTCTAGTAGTAATAGGAGCACTAGGAGCTGTAACCCCCAAATTGGAAGAGTGGCTCCAGCAGATTCCAGGCACAACATCAGAGGTCTCTGTCCAGAAGAGTGCAGTCCTAGGAACAGCTAAGATACTGCTCCGAACCCTCAAACTCCCAGGCCTCTAGTAGAGGACCCGAGCTTGAAGAACATGCATACCACCCTCCCCGGGGGGTGAGAGGGGATATATGAAATGGAGAATGAACATCCAGTCTGAGTTCAGTGTGGCAAACTGTTACTATTATGAGCCTTGTTGAATATATTTTTAGTTGGAAGATACAGTACGTCTGCAATTAAAAGTACAGAGAGCCTTTAGAAAGTTTCAGTCACCATCACTGATGCAAGAAGCTATAATCAAAGCTATAAAACGAGTGAGTAGGTTTTTGTTCCAGCTGATCACCCAAACAGCTTATTTCACTGCACTCAGGTGAACATTGAGAGGACCTCATCATGGCAAGTGGTTAGACTTTTTTGGCTTGCATTTTCATAATTGCATTTCTTTCTTTTATTTGTTGACTTATTTAGTGAATAATTTGAATCTGTGCTGTCCTCAAAGCATGCTTGAATGTAGTTTAGAGGTTAAACATTTACAGGCCATATACACTTTCTTTTTTTTTATACCCTCACAAATCGAAATTTGGGGGCTATAAAAGAATCACCCTGTCCATCCATTTCTGCATGAGTCTTGTAAGAACAGCTCCTTGAAAACTGCCTGGTGGAATTGAAACTTTAAGGTGTCCAATCTGTTTCCAGGTATAGCCAAATGTTATTTGTTGGACCACCCATTTCAATAAAATGACTGGTTTCCTCACAAATAAAGAATAAATCACCTGTCTGTTTTAACCCCCTATCCTTTTTGTCCTTTTATTAAATGCGTTCCTTGTTAGCTGATTTCTGGTGTAGCAAAAAGAAGAAGAAAAAGGTGATGTGCACGTTCAGTTTTCAATACATAGACAATTTACTTCACTGAAACATTTTGCACAGCATTTTATTAAAACAGAACTCTGGCATTCATGGAACCTTCAAAAAATGTGCCTACCTGTTTAAATCCATGCAACTCTGCAGTTAAATAATTTGTTTGTTGCTGTTCATAATTTGTGTTTAACATAAAAAATCCATTTTTCCCATCAGCCTCTCACTGAAAACAGTGGGACATCCAGACTGTCGCTGACTTGAAGTCAGTTTTCTCAGTGTTCATGTCCACAAGTGTTGCGTGTGCACTCTGTCCCGCTCTCACATTCAAAACGGCAGTAGGAATGTTCTCCGTCTGAACTCCCCTCAAAGTTCTGAACGCGCACAAAACTTTGCCAAACTTTGGGTACACAAGCTGACAAGGAACTCCTGCTAGATGGAAACAGGACTTTTGTCAGACAAAACCAACACAAACTGATCGTAACTCCTTCACTGTGTGACTTGTACAAATTTAGCATTATCACAGAACATTTCCTGTTTCTTACACGAATCTTTCACAATAAAATAATATGCTGGGGGATCACAGAATTTATTTTAGGTCGGTGTTTATAAACTTGAAAAAATAAAAAAATTTAGGTGGATGTTTAAGCAGCTTTCTTAAAAAAAGTGGGGGTGGGTAGGTGCTTGGACCTGGACCTTCAGACACGCGAATATGGTGTGAGATAGTGTTTGGGAATATAATGATATCTGCAAAAATTCATTATGAATGGGGTTCCTCACTCCTGTAGACTAGTGGGGGGAAAAATGTCCAGTTATTTCATTGCAAAAGATTACCATCACATATATATATATATATATATATTAGTGTGTGCGCGCGCATGTAATGATCTTATAGTATGGCAGAACGAGGGTATAATGTTGAGTTTGATCACACATTTGTAGTTTTCTCCGTTCTTTGAGCTACATCAGCCTCTCACTGAAAACAGTGGGGCATCCACTGTCACTGACTTGAAGTCAGTTTTCTCAGTGTTTATGTCCAGAAGTGTTGCGTGGGCACTACATGTCCCGCTTTCACATTCAAAATGGCAGTAGGTAAGACCTCCGTCTGAACTCCCCTCAAAGTTCTGAACGCGCGCAAAACTTTGACAAACTTTGGGGACATTAGCTGAAAAGGAACTCCTGCTAGATGGAAACAGGACTTTTCTCAGACAAAACTAACACAAACTCCTTCACTGTGTGACTTGTACAAAGTTAGCTGCATTGTCACAGAACATTTCCTGTTTCTTACAGGAGTCTTTCACAGTAAAATAATATGCTGGGGGTCACGGGCCCACCCCCCTTCAAAAAAAGGGGGTATATATATATATATATATATATATATATATATATATATATATATATATATATACACACAGTGAGGAAAATAAGCATTTGTCCCACTTAGAAATCATGGAGGGGTCTGAAATTTTCATCTTCGGTGCATGTCCACTGTGAGAGACATAATCTAAAAAAAAAAAAAAAATCCAGAAATCACAATGTATGCTTTTAAAAAAATAAAAAAATAAAAATTTGTATGTTACTGCTGCAAATATGTATTTCAACACCTGTGGAAAAACAATGTTAATATTGGGGCAGTAGCCTTTGTTTGCAATTACAGAGGTCAAACGTTTCCTGTAGTTTTTCACCAGGTTTTCACATACTGCAGCTGGGATTTTGGCCCATTCCTCCACACAGATCTTCTCTAGATCTTTCAGGTTTGGAGTTTCAGCTCCCTCCAAAGATTTTCTATTGAGTTCAGGTCTGGAGACTGGCCATGCTTCACGGTTGGGATGGCTTTCTTGGAGTTGTTCTCATTCTCTAAACATGGTAAGTGGAGTTGATTCCAAAAAGCTCTATTCTGGTCTCATCTGACCACATGACCTTCTCCCACGCCTCCTCTGGATCATCCAGATGGTGACTGGTGAACTTCAAACGGGCCTGGACATGTGCTGGCTTGAGCAGGGGGGACCTTGCTGGCCTGCAGGATTTTAAACCATGACAGCATCATGTGTTACTAATGTAATCGTTGTGACTGTGGTCCCAGCTCTCTTCAGTTCATTGACCAGGACCTGTGTAGTTCTGAGCTTTCTCAAAATCATCCTTACCCCACAGAGTGAGATCTTGCATGGAATCCCAGACCAAGGGAGATTGACAGTCATCTTGTGTTTCTTCCACTTTCTAATAAATAATCATAACAGTTGTTGTCTTCTACCAAGCTGCTTGCCTGTTGTCCTGTAGTCCATCCCAGCCTTGTGCAGTTCTACAATTTTGTCCCTGGTGTCCTTAGACAGCTCTTTGGTCTTGGATATGGTGGACAGTTTGGAGTGTGATTGAGTGTGTGAACAGGTGTCTTTTATACAGATAACAAGTTTAAACAGGTGCAATTAATACAGGTAAAGAGTGGAAATAAGAGGACTTCTTAAAGAAAAATTAACAGGTCCGTGAGAGCCAGAATTCTTGCTGGTTGGTAGGAGATCAAATGCTTATTTGCAGCAATAACATACAAATAAATTATTTGAAAAAAATCATACATTGTGATTTCTGGATGTTTTTTTTTTTTTTTAGATTATGCCTCTCACAGTGGACATGCACCTAAGATGAAAATTTCAGACCCCTCCATGATTTCTAAGTGGGAGAACTTGCAAAACCGCAGGTTGCTCAAATACTTATTTTCCTCACTATATATATATATATATATATATATATATATATATATATATATATATATTGATCTTATGGTATGGCAGAACGAGGGTATAATGTTGAGTTTGATCACACATTTGTAGTTTTCTCCGTTCTTTGAGCTACAGATGTTTGTATCAGCATTTTCAAAATGGTCTTTGAAATACCATTGACATCATACAATTTTCTAATGACACCCTTGAATTGAAATGCATGCTCTATTCAAACATTTATAAGGATGTTTAGTTATTCTACAGTATTTGAAGTATAAAGTGTGACTTATTTGCAAAGTTGGAAACAAAATATTGTTGCAGGTATTTTTGGAAGAAGCTACTTCTTAATTGCTGTTGCACCATCGGGCCCAGTTTACAGTTAGGATTAAAATGTCTTCAGTGACCACACATCACACCTCCTGTCTTTTCAAGGGTGGAAAAAAGAAAGCAGCCATCTGCAGTGTTTTGTTGCTGTGGAAAGCAGGACAAGAAGTCTCCTTTGACAGCTGAAATGCCAAAGAGGAAAGTAGAGAATGCTGATTTATGCAGCTGCTTTTCTTTCAGTTGTAGTCAGTGACACCGCTGTCCAGAGGACAACATGAAGGCCGGAATGCAGTAAAGACTGGTGGGAGAGGAGGGGGACCTTTCTGACCTTCCCAAGCCTATGTATGCAGCATCAAATGTTTGGTCTTACCCCTTGGCCACATTAGCTACAAGTGACAGAGGCGAAGTGAAAGCAAAACTGCCATTCATTTTCAATCAGTGGGCATTTTACTGTGAAAAGGTCACTACGCCACCAACTAGGCTTGGCCAAAATAGACAAGAAATCTCTTTTATCTAAATGCTGAGGGACACAACATGCCAACTGCTAATTCGAGTGAAAGCAGCATGTTGTGTAGGCTGCTCGTTCAAACAGAATTATCCAAGATGGTAGAATACCCTCCGAAACAGCCATGTATCTTTATAAATCTACTTGGCATTTTTCATTTACATTTTGTAAAGTTTAGAGAGAAATAAACACTGTTAAATCTAAAAATACTGTTTTTGTAACCAGATAAATGGTAAATGAACTGCATTTATATAGCGCTTTTCCATCTGCTTCAGATGCTCAAAGCACTTTACAATTATGCCTCACGTTCACCCCGATGTCATGGTGCTAAACCCCGATAACATCTCAAGTGATTTTCATCCAATGGAAATGTTAGCATGCTAACATTTCCATTGGATGCACAATAACACCAATCAAGCATGTGCTGGGCAGACCTCTGGAATGCTTGTTAAATGTCAAACATCCAACTGCTTTTTGCCCTCATGCCACTAATTTGATCATAGCTTTATTTGCAGAAAACTGCAGTTGGTGTTATCCCAAAAAGACACGGCTCATACTTGTATGTGTATTTACACACCTTTACATTTCCACTGGTGTTCAATGTGGTCACAATGCTTCCCTGACCACCTCCAGAGGTACTTTGGCCAAGTGCATCACAATCCCATCATCAGTACCGTCTTGAGAGTATTTATCTGTTCACGTAGTCAAGCACTATGCAATTGCAGTCTAATTACCCAGCATGCACTCCAATGCCAGTTGTAAATGGGGTAATGTTGGTGTGGATGTTGTCTCTGTGTTGCTCTGTTCTGGTCCATCACATCATGGATCAGATCTAATCACCCTTTGATTTGTTTTAGGCATCTAAAATATTAATAAGAACTTTTACAAGTTGGGTTCCATTTGGATTTCTGTAGGTTTATTGTACATCTTTCCAAACATTTGGACTTGTGAAGACCTTTGAGGGCATCTCTTGATTGACGGGATCAGAGTTCAGACTGTTGCACACTATCAGATTATAGTGCAGCATGACATGGTGCGATTTTTAGCATGTGTAGCCATTAATAATGTGTAATGTAATGTGAACCCATCCATTGTTTTGTCATGCTCATCATACGAGGTCTGTCCAAAAAGTAACTGACCTTTTTATTTTTTTCAAAAATCTCCTGTAACAGTGGAATGTGCCGCAAAAGTGCTGATGTCCACCTCTCTTGCCATTTCTGTGGTAGTCACACGATGTCCCGGATCAACACAGCGTTCAGTTTAGAAATGATCTGGTCGATCCAGTCTGTCAATGGCCGCTTGGTGCGCCGCGCGCCCTCCGCCGTTGTGGGCCGTCTTTAAAAAGGTTTTAACACTCCTTAATCCGTGTGACACCGACAGAATCTTCACCGAAATCCATCTGAATCTTTCGAATGGTTTCCAACTGGCTGTCTCTAACAGTTTCTGAAAAAAATTTCATGGAGCAAAGCAGCAGTCTCTCAGCCAGTTCACTGACAATAAAAATCCGACGAAGGGGTTGGACCAGTGCTCACTCAAAGCCTGCCCACAGGCGAATGACGCAACCGACAGGCGTGAAAAAACTCACGCATGCGCACGAAGGTTCAAGCTTGGCTGATGCAATCACACGTGATTCAAATCCATATAGTTTTTGAAAAAAAAAAAAGTCTGTTACTTTTTGGACAGAGCACGTATGTCTGTGCACACTGTTGGAATGAGCTTGTCATTCTTTTAACAAGTCTGGTTAAAGCTTAATCCTGTGGTGTGACACCTACTCTGCCTGTAGACCCGCAAGCCTACAACGTGAATCCGTTGTCAGACGACATACCCACCATCCAGATCGATCCGGCCTCTCCTGAATCTTCTGAGTGTGTTAGTCCGATAGATGAGTCCGGACAGGCCAGTCAGCAGCAGCAGGAGGATGAGGACTCCGGCTTAATGATGAAGCCTCCCCCAGGACCAAGTGATCCCAACAAACCGGCACAGGGTTCCAGAGACGTACAGAAGCTGATGAGGTGCTTGAGTGACCCTGGTCCCAGTGCAGATGACGAGGAGTTGGAAGATGAACCCTTCCTGCCGTAAAATTGCTCTGCCCACCAGCTGCGTGTCCACCTCCATTGCTTAAAGGAGATAGTGTTGGTGCCTCCTCTCAATGATCCATTTGGTTTAGAAACTAAACAAGCCAAAACTGAACGCTGTACAAACCAGAATCTAAATGCAAAGAGAAGAAACGAGAGCCGTCATTGCCCCTTATTTATTTTTTTTTTTTTAGTCGAATGGAGCAGCGGTTTCTGCTTTCTGGGAGATTGTAGAGCTATCATGTCTGATTGTCTGAAACATTCAGGAAAGAACTATGCATTACCAAAGGTTTGACTGTTTTGCTCTTTATTTTGTTTTTCCTTCTCAATGTTTGTTTTTTTAGTTATTTCTATCTTCTAAGCTGTGTTCTCTAAGATGCTGGGCTTTGGTTCTGTATATCACAAACATATCAAATGTCTTCAGTTTTCATTTCTAACATACTTGAGTTTTCTATATTTGTTTTAAGCCAATGGCCACCAAAACCTTTCACATGAAAATTGGGTGTTTGCGTTCAGTCACTCCATATTGCTGGATAGTTGGAACTGTAGTGGAGCATGTTTCACTTTAATTTATGTCAATCAATCTTTTCACTTTTTGTCTTTTTTCATTTTGTTAATACTCCATTTTCAGGGGGACTAGCATCTGTAATTCAGTGCAAGCTACTCTGTTTCATTGTCTGTGGGATGTTTTAAAAAAACAGAACACTTCTTATATAGGCGTTCTTGAAGAGTATCGAGGAATGTGCTCACTAATCCCAGAGTTTGCAGCTGCAATCTCAATAATCTAAAATCATGTCCAATTTCTATGCTACAAACACCTTTTTAAAACATCAAAACTCATTTGTTTTTAATTGTTACATTAAACACTCACTGAAGCTAAGCTGTCTTACAAAACTGCTGGTTGACCAGCCTTAATGATGTGCATGTGAGCCCGACATCGCTGTTTACGAGGGCTGAATGTGTCCATTTACTCCTCACAACGTTCATCAAACACTAGACTTTAAACGTAATGGCAAATTAAAAAAAGAATTCTATGCAGTATAAATGTGTATCGTGTAAATGAGTTAGAATACTTTTTTATTTCTTAAACACCCTTTAAAAACTAATATTGTAATCCTGTAAACATGCAAAACACAGGCAAAGCGTCCTGCGTTAAAGCCACTGACATAAAACCTGGGCATTAAGTTAAATGGTAATAAAAAATAAGCATTTTTGCTGGGTGGGACATTATTAGCATGCAAATATGTAGTTTTTGTATCACTGTGGTGTCGTGTGCTGTGCCACATACGGTCAGTGTTCATCATTCTGACCTGCTTAGTGGGATAGAAAATAACAAAGCTTACTGTATTTTTTTATTTTTATTTTATGTCTTTGCATTCAGAGCAGCAAAGAGCCACACGGCCGGTAACGATTTGACCCGAGTTGAACGTAGCCTTCATACTGAGCTCAGCGCAGAGAGCACACTTTGGCTTGGAAACACAATCCTGCTCTGAAGGGGGTTAACTGAGTCACTGTTCCAGTTTTCTGGCTGTTTTCTAGGTGTTAGTGACCATTGAATCCTTCCTGATCCTCTTAGGCTATTGCCTTACACCCACCGCGCTCGCATTACAGCTGAGGGGAGAGAGCAGAACCCACCAGGCGCCTTCATGTTCCTCCTCCTCCTCTTAAGCTTCTGGGAAATGGCTCGCTGCGGTGAGTGCTGCCTTGTGTAGCAACCACCTATTTTTCCTGCACGTGCTCTTTTCTAGCCACCTATTTTTCCTGCACGTGCTCTTTTCTATCCAGGTATGTGTGAAATCTCTCTGGGAGTGCGACGCAACCTCCCTTCCCCCCATAAGCTGTAGACCCTTTCCTGCTCCCCTTTTTAAAAGGATAATTGCACCTGAGCAAGAGGAAGGTCAAATAGGAAGCATCTCATTTCCCTGCCGACGCCAAATTGAATTTACTTTCTCAAATGTCACCACATGTGGCAGCGTGTCCGAGTGGACGATTGCGTAGAAAATGTCAACAAAGATGGGATCAACGATGGAATGGTTCTTTAAAAGCCAGGACTGACAAATGATGTCCCCCCCCCACCCCCCACCCTCTAGTTCCCCAGATCCTCGCTTAAATATCATTGCTTGAAGGACGTGGTGTTTGTGGAGCATCAAATTGATGTGCTTCAAAAACAGCGTATAAACGGCAGTGACAGGAGCTGAGCCCCGAGAAGTGTTTTCTGTTGCTCCGTAAATGGTTCCTGTGCTGTTGTTTATCTTCCCAGATGCTCTGCGATTTGTCTTACACTTTGTTTCTCTCTTAAAATGGAACCGCTCCTTGGAGATGTTTGTCTCAGGAAGCCTCCACCAAAAATGTAGTAGCATGTCTAAACACACTCCCGCTTATGATTGTGTTTAACTCCAGAAATGTTCTCGCAGAAAACGACAGCAAAATTCTGCAATTATATTTTCATAGCCTGTAGGCTCAGTATCACTGGGAGATGTGCTTATTAGGTCAAGATGACGGAAGTTTTAATCAAAGTTTAAAAAAAAAAAAAAAGTGCTTTTGTTCCAAAGATGATCACTTCTCAGTAAAATAAACACTATTTTCATACTTTTGAGTTCATATCAGAAGCAAGCGTCACACTGCGCTGAGCGTGATGTCTAACTTTAATCTGAAGCCATACAGCCTATAGAAGAACTTCATCAGACACTTTGTTTTGCCCGACACATCAACCTTTAATTCACAGCTGGTCTTAAATGTTTTTTTTTGTTGTTTTGTTTTTTTCCAGTGTTCTGATGAATTCTTGCTTGTTGGTGTTGATGCTGTTTGTTTTTCAGGGTGGTTTGATGCACTTTGTTTAATGTGCTGGACTGAAACACTGTTGCCTTTGTTAGATTATTTTTGTTCTTTACAGTCTTGCTTTACGGTCATTTTTTTTTCTTCACATATGTGTGCAAAGTTTTGTTGATGTTGGGGTTTTGTGTGTGCATGCACGCGCATGTCGGTTTCTCTGTAACTTAAAGTGCACCCCTTTGCTCCATGTGCTTGACATATTTTGTCAGCTTTTTTTTTGTTTACCTGCAGCAGTGTACAAACATTTGCCTCTGGTTCCAGAAAACAGACTAATTTATTAGTTCTGAAAGCAGGTGTGATGTGGATGTAAACTGATGAGCTTTATGCTCAAAAATGTGCATTATTTATTCCCCTTTCGATAAAAATAAGAGGTGTGGTATCAGTTTGCTCATTTAATGGTCAGTGGACAATATTTATATTGCACTTTATGCTCAGTGCTCTACAATGATGCCTCATATTCAGTGGTGGGCACAGATCTGCTAACCGCTAATTAGTGAAGCTAACTTTTTTGTTAGCAGATTAGCTTTTCAGCTAATTTTGAAAACCATCAGCGGACCAATTAGCTTCTGCTAACTTTCAGTCTTTTTTTTGCTGGCATAGTGAGCAAAGCTTAATGGTCAAAAACATTTGTAAACCCTAAAATCATACATGTTAGTTCCTGTCTGTTGCATGTTTTAACAGTCAGGTTACTGTGAGCTCAGTCCTCCCTCAGCAGAAGGGAGCGGGCCGGCTGCTGTTGGGGAAAAAACAAAAGTGTTGGGAGAGGAGTGTGAATAGTGACAACATTGGTCACTATTCGTTGTGAATTACACTTCACAAACAGAATTTTCAGTTTTACAGATAAAAACATATCTACAAATACACACATTGCAACAGGAGTGCCCAAGTTCGGTCCTCGAGATCTACCTTCCTGACACTTGTCTCCTTGTTCGAACACACCTGAATCCAATGAAAGGCTAATTAAAAGCCTGCTAACGAGTCTTTCATTGGATTCAGGTGTGTTCGAACAAGGAGACAACTAAGTGTGTCAGGAAGGTAGATCTCGAGGACCAAACTTGGGCATCCCTGCATTACAGGAATAAACCAACCAACCAGTGAAGGAGACTCATTTTTCCCATAATGCCTTTTGGCACATGTCTGTTAACACTCAAACCTTCAGAATTAGCACATTACTTTAAAAGATATGTGCAATATTTTCACTTTATAAAAATGACAGTTACCGCTAATGTTTATAAACTGTCTGGGATTGTTTACAAGTGAAACCATGAGTGAAAGTGTTTGCGTTTCATGTCTCCTGCCCACTGTCTGTGTTGTAGTATGTGGAAAGTAAATGGCACTTTTGGGGGGCAGGGGCAGCAGCAGGCAGAGTGCATAAAGATGAGCTCTGGCTTGTTGTTCGTTTGGGCTTTGTGATTACCTTTGATTTTACTTAGAAGCCTCAACGGTGCTTAAACTTGGAAGTGGCTTATCAGTAGCTGACAGTGTACCAAGTCAGTACTAAAAGTTAGCAGTTAGCTGTAACCTCCGCCAAACATTTTGGCAATTTATCGGGTTAGCGTTATTAAAGTTAACTTTTCAGTTAACAGATTAGTGGTTAACAATGCTAACGTTTTGGTTACCTGTGCACACCACTGCTCATTCACTCATTCACATGCACACAAGGCACCATAACTGCACATAGGGAACCACTTGGGGATTAAAGACAATGCCAAAGGGCCCTTAGTGTTTTTTATTTATTTTTCCTGGTCTGTTGGCGCTTTAAACTGAGGGTTCTCTGGTCAAAGCCCACTTGACCATCACCACCTCAGTAGGTGAAAGTGACACTGGTATTAGTGGTTAAGCTCTTTAGCATGTTAAAAGCTTCTCTCTCATACAAGCAGCCATTTAAAAAAAAAAATAGATACAGTGGTGCAACTTCCAAGAAAATTTAATCATGGTAAACCTTTATACAGGGGAATGTAATTTATGGGTGGGTGTAGGTTATGGGATGCTTGTGTCGCCAACTGTGGCTAAGTGTTGGACAAGATACTGGTAGCCATGCAAAAGTCCAACACGATGTCTGTCGGAAACTGAAATGACTTTTTATTGTGGAATATTCTGGAGGAATCCTATAGGATAAGAAGCCTGTAGGAATCCCCTTAGGAACCTTTTAAGACCTTTTTCCTTGAAGAATCCTATGAGAGGGGACAGAAATTCTCCAGGGATTTCTGGAAGAAGTGTTTTAAAACACCCCCAAATGTAAAATATTGCGGGAACATGTCTCAAAATGTAGAAAGGCAGATTCCAAGGATCACTCTAACATCTGCAAAATGTAAAACAGCTGGACAGATGTACAGACCTAAAGTTTTTCTGATTATTTCTTTGTTTTGCATTGTCATATATAACCGCAACACTTACAATGCTGCAAGCCTGAAAAAGTGTGTTACATAACCTATTAATGCAGGGCTATTTACCATGTTTGATCTCCTACTGACCAAACTCCTCTTTGAACTAAACATTCTGCTTTGCCAGAGAAACCCTAGTATTAAATAGTCTAATTTTAACTGAGTTGTTGATTCATATACTTTGACTCATATCTAATCTAATAACGTCTGAAACCTGTTTCTTGGTGTTATTGGATGCATTATGAATTATATTGAGTGACCCTTTAGCACTCCACATGGATATTGATGTGATCTTTTTGTTATTATTACGAGCAGCAATACCAGTTAGTTAGAATGCATGAGGCAAAAGATTTAAAAAAATAAATGCAATGACAGTATTATATTAGTCAGAGAATGAACGCTTTCGAAAAAGACTATAAATTCTGGCTATGGGTGTTGTCATTTAGTTATTGTCATCTTTGAATGTACTTGTACTCTAATAAAGCAAGCTGAAGAAATGAAAATATCTTTGATCAAAATAGATGTTAAATTAATTTCATTGGTATAATTTAAATATCTATTGTCTTTTAGACACCGTAATCATCATGATCATTATCACATTCATGAAAGCCCAGTTATCCTAACACATTAGGAGTGTGGCCCCTTTAACTGACAGCTTTTGTACAGGTGTTTTTTGTGTGTGTCTGCGCGCATGGGCTTGTTAACACTGTGGTTGGTCAGAAGCTTGGCAGGTGCAGCTGCTGTGAAGGCCCAGTTTTATTTATTTTTTTGGGGGGGGGAGTTCATTTTATTCCAAGTATCTGTAATAATATGGCTTGTTGTTTGCTTAATTCTCTGAAGGGATCATCTAAAACCTGCGCCATATTTTTGTCGAGTGAAAATATCGTGTAATGTAATTTTGGATAGTAATAGTGATGGCATTCATGACGTTAGGTTGTTAATCCATGATTGAGGAAATAAGCGGGTCATATAGTTTAATGCACACACGCCATGAGAACCACCACACAGCCCCACAAAATATGATTGAATAAATATCAGAACCAAGGCTTGTCCTGCCCAGGTCATATGGGCTCACCCACACGCCACCTCTTTGCCTTTATTCAGTTTCAAAGTCTGACATAACGCGTCACGTGATAAATCTCCTTCTGGACCCAAACAAAGAAAACGTGTTTTTCTCTGCACTCATTGGTTCTGGTGGCGCAGTGTAAACAGTGAAAGAATGCTACAGTGTTGTGTGCCCATGTGCACCAATCGACTTGAAACGTCACCGAATTTGTCTTTCTATAGGTTTCCCACTAATGGCAAAGAGAAAAGTAGATGGCTACAGCTGATAAGGTAAATAAACACGACTATATTAGACATGTTACTGCCAAGTGGACCCAACAGATAATGTTAATGTCACCTTCACAGAAGTATTTAATTTAGATCAGTGATTGCAAATGAGACGGGTATCGTTAAGAATCTATAAATTACTCGTTATTCAGTTCACTGTGCCGGAGCTAAATGGTGGTCGGAGATAACATCTCTGACCACTTACCATGGCAAAAACACGTTTGTTTTTGTCTTGCGAACGCTCCGCTGAGGAAATGAGATTATTATGACTATTTACCCAGACTGACAACAAATATGACAAAAGTAAGTACTTTTATGCACTTTTGAGGCATTTTGTAAATGCAGAAAGGTGCGGTCCGGTGTTACTAAACAAACGCACGCTCCGCTGTGGAAAACGAGATTAGCTGCCTAATCTGGGTCAGAGTCTGACAATTTAGCCAGACTGACAACAATTATGAGTAAGTACTTTTATGCATTTTCTGTGGATTCTTGATGCATTTTTTGAAGGCAGAAATGCACTCCGACCTGAAAACATGCTTCTCTGACATAAACCTAATGCACCCTCTCTTCTTCTGTGGCGTTTAATGGCAGCCGGCATCCTCCACCATTTGCAACATTTACGGACATTACTTGATCAGAATCATACAAATTCAAGCCCTTTTTATTCCATTCTTGTGCGCAAGAAAAGAAGTTTGTCAGTGTAAACAAAATGACTGGCTCAGCCATTGCTGTAGAGAAACCCATGTGCGTAGTTTGTTTGGGTTCGGAAAGAGATTTATCACGTGATGCGTTACCTCATGGCTTTGCAACTGAATATGGGCTCCGGACCCAGACACACACAGGATAGATGGACACACTTTAGGCGCTTTCTATACAGCCTTATTAAGTTATTTGAACAAGGAGGCCTATCTTGCTCTGTAGTATATAGGAAAAGCGGTAGGCATATAGTGTCAACTGTAATCTAGCGAGGTGACTGCGAACTTGACAGGACAAAGCAGGGAATATTTTGTGGTAGATTTCTTAAAACACCATTGGGTACTATCCAGAATGTTCAGTGGGCCTTCTGTGAAATTTGCGCACCTAAAGCCCCATTCACACTTGTCCTGCTTCAAGCTGCGTACCTAATAACGCAGGAATGGGGGGTGGGGGGGTGAAGGTTGAGGAGGTGAGAGCACCGAGGAGCTCAGTTTCAGCCAGACTGTAAAATGAGCAGGTGTGCGCTCTGATTTCTGTTCTAGTTTATATTTCTTCTTGTGCAGCGCTGCAGGTCTGCGCTCTGATTTCTGTTATAGTTTATCATCTTCCTTTGACCGCGGAAATGCAGCCGGCGTTCACACGCACGCGAACAGTCCGTGAGTGGACGTGGAGATGTCCTCCGTGAGAAGTTATACTGGATGTGGACATGTCCTGTCTCTGGCAGTCGGTCTGTGAGCAGGACCTATGGACTTTATTTAACACAATCGTGAGAGAACTTGAAGAGGTGAGCGCGTTGAGCTGCAGCCAGGTTGCAATGAGCTTTTTTTTTTTTTTCTTTTAATTGTTCACATGTTCTCTTTGAGCGGTATAATTTTACTGCATTGTGTACATGGTATAAAAAGTTTGACAACAATCCTGCATGATTTATAGCTCGGCACCAATGGAGCACAGTAGGAATCATAAATTGGTGTCGGGTAACATTCTAGTGTATGGATGTGACATCTAGTCACATTAAGTACCGTTAAGTTGCCTCAACTTTCAAGAAAACTACTTCCTTTCTGCGTCCTGTGCTTGAAGCAGAAAAAATTAAACATGTTTAATTTTTGGGGTCCGTTTCGCGTCGCACTTTGGATCCCTCGCGGTATTGTGGCTTTAGGTTGCATCAACTTGGTGCAACTCGAAACAGGCCTGGTGTGAAAGGGACTTAAGGCTGCTAATGGGGTCTTTCCATATACTGCATGATGTAGCCAAGCTCTTTATGTCTTTATCCCTTATTGCCTTCATCCTGACTGAACATCTGTTTCACTTATCCATGGATCAGTTTTTAACTTTTACCACATTCTAGTTTCTAATATGCAAGGTATAGTGGCATAGACAACTGGCCATATACCGTTACTCAGAGCAAAATGTAAATTATTACTAAAATAATCATGAAAAGTAATAAAAATAAACCAGCAAATTGTATACTTTAGGCAGATATCTCACCAAGCACTGTAAGGTTTTGTGATTTAATGCAATGAAAATCGTAAACACAGAAATAATTGTAAAAATTCTGTCTGTACATCTGTCCAGCAGTTTTGCATTTGACCTTGAAAATTATCCCTTTTACGTTTTGCAAGATTTTTACATTTTTTATTTTTTTCTCCTCTTTAATACAGAATTCCTATTGGAATCATATATGAATTTTGAATCCTGATTGCTATGGGATTTATGTGATTATATTTTCCTATTGGATTCCTGTAGTCCTTAATGAGTTGGGTACCAGATGTCCACAGTTAGTGGTCATGTGACATGTTAATGGTGGGGTGATTTTGTGGGGTTTTTTTTGTTCTTGATCAGCATGTTTAATTTTTTTTATTATGCTTTACCTGTGTGGCACCATTTGTTACTCGTATGAACATGAACAGTTACATCAAGGAACATGTTGATTATACATTCATCCATCCAGTTTTTGAACTTGTGTATTTGAGTTGAGGGTCACAATGCAGGTGGCTGGAGCCTTTCCCAGCGAGATGGTGAGAGGCAGAGTAAACCCACCGTTACATATTTGATATATATTTACATGTCAGACATACTGTATATATACACTGTTATACTTTGACCCAAGGTAATTTTTGACATTTTTACCATAGATTTTGATATTAATTTTATTTTGCGCTTTCATTTGGTTAAGGTGGATAAACACGTGACAGTTGGGCATTTGATCTGTGTGAGCGTCCTCAGGTGTTATCATCCAACACTGTCCACTTAGCTTTCATTCCAGTCATTTACTTATGTTTATATTCAGCGGTGCACATAACTGGTGTTCATTATGCTCGTGTGTGTGCTAAAAATCATTGATGCACAGCAGGCGGCACACAGAGGGAAACACTTCCTACAATCTATCATTGCTTTCCTCCTATGAAGTGCTTCCCTTGTGTTTTTGGCCACGCATCATTTATTTTTAGCATGCACAAGCACCGTGAGTACCATTTATGTGCATGCCTGTTTATATTTTCAAATGAATGGAGTTCAGTGATTGCCTTGAAAGATAAAGAAAAACAGACAGCATTTTTTTTTTTTGTTCCTCTTACAATGTAGAAATGCACGTCCATTGCTTCATGCATTGCAGCCTCTGGTAGCATAAGAGGAACGCTACTGATGTTTCTGAGGCCACGGCCGACTTTGTAAATGCAGTAATTGTACAGTGCGTCAAACATGCACGCCATCGTGAGTTGGTAGCATCATCACTCCACCAGCCAAAGACATGTTTTTTTGCTGTGGTCTGGTTTAGCAGGTTTTCAGTTTGCCTGCTGTGGCTCCATTTGTGCTTTATCACTTTCGACCACACCGAGCACTTTAGCCCAGCAGCACCTTTATCTCAAGACGGCAGCATCACAGAGCAATAAGCAGCTTTATTGCAGTTCACATTCCTGTCAGCTGACACACTTTGAGGAAGATGAATCTACTTTGTGAGCCTAATAATCAGTAAGGGGCTCGGTGTTGACACTGGGATATAATCTTAAATCCTAAATGACTTGTCAGGTTATGGTTTGATTTCAGAGTGGATTATATTTCCCCATATTTAGTCTGGGTTTTTTCTGTCATGGTTGTAGAATGTCTTTTTCTGTAATTGCAATAATTAAAGACTTTATTTTAAATATATGTAAATGGGAATACTTAGATGTATTAGAATTTATTATAATGTAAAAATTCTATTCTCAAAGAAATTGTGTGCACTTTCTTCTTTAGATTTCTGCATTCCATTCCTGTAATGACCTGAAAAAAAAAAGAACCAGAAGTAAAACTACTGCAGATACTGTCTGCCAAATTAAAGTTTTATGCTATAATCAGTGTTGTGCCTGTGTGTCGTGATGTTTGTCAAATGCTTCTCTTGCAGCAAGACTTGGGTTTAACATTCAAACAGGTATCGTCTCATGACAAGTTCGTTCCTGAGGAAGGCTTGAAACTCTCCAGGCTGAACTGATTAAAAGGGCAAAAATAACTAGAACTGCACTCAACTTGCCAAAATAAAACTTGTAGTGTTTCACAGTGATGAGGCCGAGGTGCAACAAGGCAGAAAGGTTAAATGTGACAGATTCATGGCGTCCAATAAAGACCACATGGTGTGATTACTGTGCCATTTAATACCTTGTTTCTCATCATCCGTCCTCGCCATTTAGTTTCACGAGTCTACACTTACATGTGATTAAAATCTTCCAGTCCACTTAGGCTGGTGGTCTTAAATTACCCAAAAGCCACCTGACAGATTCTTTCCTTAACAATGCAGATGAACTGTCTTGGCCAAAGACACAGGTAGCCTGAAGTACCCTAAGCAAACACACTATAAATCTTTAAATTATGCTTTGTTTCAGCTTAGTCTTCTGTAAACCATACGAGTATGCAGTGTGGTTAAATATAGACCTCAGGAGTCGTCTGTCGCAGAGTTTTTCCGTTATTTATGCAGCCTCTATATTCAGTTACTCAGTACATAGTATGTGTTTACAGTCTGCTTGTACAAACTGCAATGAAACTGAATAGAAAATAAAATGAATAAATGAAACTTGGTTTTCTTTCTTTCTGGGCTCGCTGGGGTGCTGACTGCCCCCGTTAAGTCACGGAGCAGATCAGGTAGTTCCAGGAGGAAGTGCAGAAATGCTTCGCTTTAGGATGCTGTGGGTGGATGAAAACAGCTCCCACTTCATTGTTTTCTCCCAAGAAAACCTCTCACTTCTGAGTTTGCCATTTAAATAGTGATGGAGTAGTTGTTGCTGTACCTGTCTCCTAAAAGGGAATGAAATATGATTGACAGGTTTAGTTCATAATCAGTGCAACACTATACTCAATCACGACCCAAACCCAGTCACTTTGCATCCTGTGCCTTAAGTACACTTAATTTTATGCCCTGTTTAAAAAAAACAAAAAGAACACACCTCGATGCACTTGTGTGCACCTTAGTGTGCCATAAATTGTACAAATATAGCAGGACAGAGACAGTATGTGTAAAATACAATTGCCAGGTTCAGGATACAATAATCACATTTTGGAGGCATTTTGATGAAATACAAATTTTAGAAATCATGCCAAGATATTTATATGATGTATAGACGCAAATGAAGTGTTGTGATTTTTAACTACACACTCAATCCATTGCAACTAAATTCCATTAGTTAAGATAAGACATCAGAGGGTTGATGCATACCCTGCACACTACATGCCGCTATGTACAGTAGTGTTCAGAATAATAATAGTGCTATGTGACTAAAAAGATTAATCCAGGTTTTGAGTATATTTCTTATTGTTACATGGGAAACAAGGTACCAGAAGATTCTCACAAATCCAACAAGACCAAGCATTCATGATATGCACCCTCTTAAGGCTATGAAATTGGGCTATTAGTAAAAAAGAAAAAAAAAAGAAAAGGGGGTGTTCATAATAGCATCTGCTGTTGACGCTACAAACTCAAAACTATTATGTTCAAACTGCTTTTTTAGCAATCCTGTGAATCACTAAACTAGTATTTAGATGTATAACCAGTTTTTCATGATTTCTTCACATCGAGGCATTAATTTTGTTGGTTTGGAACCAAGATTTTTCTCGTTTACTAGTGCTTGGGGTCATTGTCTTGTTGAAACACCCATTTCAAGGGCATGTCCTCTTCAGCATAAGGCAACATGACCTCTTCAAGTATTTTGACATATCCAAACTGATCCATGATACCTGGTATGCGATATATAGGCCCAACACCATAGTAGGAGAAACATGCCCATATCATGATGCTTGCACCACCATGCTTCACTGTCTTCACTGTGAACTGTGGCTTGAATTCAGAGTTTGGGGGTCATCTCACAAACTGTCTGTGGCCCTTGGACCCAAATAGAACAATTTTACTCTTATCAGTCCACAAAATATTCCTCCATTTCTCTTTAGGCCAGTCAGTATGTTCTTTGGCAAATTGTAACCTCTTCTGCAGAAGTCTTTTATTTAACAGAGGGACTTTGCGGGGGATTCTTGCAACTAAATTAGCTTCACACATGCGTCTTCTGTCACAGCACTTACAGGTAACTCCAGGCTGTCTATGATCATCCTGGAGCTGATCAGTGGGTGAGCCTTTGCCATTCTGGTTATTCTTCTATCCATTTTGATGGTTTTCCGTTTTCTTCCACACGTCTCTGTTTTTTGTTTTTGTCCATTTTAAAGCATTAGAGATCATTGTAGATGAACGGCCTATAATTTTTTGCACCTGCGTATAAGTTTTCCCCTCTCCAATCAACTTTTTAATCAAACTACACTGTTCTTCTGAACAATGTCTTGAACGTCCCATTTTCCTCAGGCTTTCAAAGAGAAAAGCATGTTCAACAGGTGCTGGCTTCATCCTTAAATAGGGGACACCTGATTCACACCTGTTTGTTCCACAAAATTGACGAACTCACTGACCAAATGCCACACTACTATTATTGTGAAGACCCCCTTTTCTACTTTTTTTTTTTCCTAATAGCCCAATTTCATAGCGTTAAGAGTGTGCATATCATGAATGCTTGGTCTTGTTGGATTTGTGAGAATCTACTGAATCTACTGGTACCTTGTTTCCCATGTAACAATAAGAAATATACTCAAAACCTGGATTAATCTTTTTAGTCACATAGCACTACTATTATTCTGAACACTACTGTACAGTGCACCTGGAAAGTATTCACAGTGCTGCATTTTTTTCCCACTTTTGTTTTTATGTTGGACAAAATTCATTTTTTTCTTCAAAATTCAACATAAAATACCCCCCATGAAGATAATTAGAATTTATTGTTTTGCACATTTGTAAATCAATCAATCAATTTTTTTATATAGCGCCAAATCACAACAAACAGTTGCCCCAAGGCGCTTTATATTGTAAGGCAAGGCCATACAATAATTATGTAAAACCCCAACGGTCAAAATGACCCCCTGTGAGCAAGCACTTGGCTACAGTGGGAAGGAAAAACTCCCTTTTAACAGGAATAAACCTCCAGCAGAACCAGGCTCAGGGAGGGGCAGTCTTCTGCTGGGACTGGTTGGGGCTGAGGGAGAGAACCAGGAAAAAGACATGCTGTGGAGGGGAGCAGAGATCAATCACTAATGATTAAATGCAGAGTGGTTCATACAGAGCAAAAAGAGAAAGAAACAGTGCATCATGGGAACCCCCCAGCAGTCTACGTCTATAGCAGCATAACTAAGGGATAGTTCAGGGTCACCTGATCCAGCCCTAACTATAAGCTTTAGCAAAAAGGAAAGTTTTAAGCCTAATCTTAAAAGTAGAGAGGGTGTCTGTCTCCCTGATCTGAATTGGGAGCTGGTTCCACAGAAGAGGAGCCTGAAAGCTGAAGGCTCTGCCTCCCATTCTACTCTTACAAACCCTAGGAACTACAAGTAAGCCTGCAGTCTGAGAGCGAAGCGCTCTATTGGGGTGATATGGTACTACGAGGTCCCTAAGATAAGATGGGACCTGATTATTCAAAACCTTATAAGTAAGAAGAAGAATTTTAAATTCTGTTCTAGAATTAACAGGAAGCCAATGAAGAGAGGCCAATATGGGTGAGATATGCTCTCTCCTTCTAGTCCCCGTCAGTACTCTAGCTGCAGCATTTTGAATTAACTGAAGGCTTTTTAGGGAACTTTTAGGACAACCTGATAATAATGAATTACAATAGTCCAGCCTAGAGGAAATAAATGCATGAATTAGTTTTTCAGCATCACTCTGAGACAAGACCTTTCTGATTTTAGAGATATTGCGTAAATGCAAAAAAGCAGTCCTACATATTTGTTTAATATGCGCTTTGAATGACATATCCTGATCAAAAATGACTCCAAGATTTCTCACAGTATTACTAGAGGTCAGGGTAATGCCATCCAGAGTAAGGATCTGGTTAGACACCATGTTTCTAAGATTTGTGGGGCCAAGTACAATAACTTCAGTTTTATCTGAGTTTAAAAGCAGGAAATTAGAGGTCATCCATGTTTTTATGTCTGTAAGACAATCCTGCAGTTTAGCTAATTGGTGTGTGTCCTCTGGCTTCATGGATAGATAAAGCTGGGTATCATCTGCGTAACAATGAAAATTTAAGCAATACCATCTAATAATACTGCCTAAGGGAAGCATGTATAAAGTGAATAAAATTGGTCCTAGCACAGAACCTTGTGGAACTCCATAATTAACTTTAGTCTGTGAAGAAGATTCCCCATTTACATGAACAAATTGTAATCTATTAGACAAATATGATTCAAACCACCGCAGCGCAGTGCCTTTAATACCTATGGCATGCTCTAATCTCTGTAATAAAATTTTATGGTCAATAGTATCAAAAGCAGCACTGAGGTCTAACAGAACAAGCACAGAGATGAGTCCACTGTCCGAGGCCATAAGAAGATCATTTGTAACCTTCACTAATGCTGTTTCTGTACTATGATGAATTCTAAAACCTGACTGAAACTCTTCAAATAGACCATTCCTCTGCAGATGATCAGTTAGCTGTTTTACAACTACCCTTTCAAGAATTTTTGAGAGAAAAGGAAGGTTGGAGATTGGCCTATAATTAGCTAAGATAGCTGGGTCAAGTGATGGCGTTTTAAGTAATGGTTTAATTACTGCCACCTTAAAAGCCTGTGGTACATAGCCAACTAACAAAGATAGATTGATCATATTTAAGATCGAAGCATTAAATAATGGTAGGGCTTCCTTGAGCAGCCTGGTAGGAATGGGGTCTAATAAACATGTTGATGGTTTGGATGAAGTAACTAATGAAAATAACTCAGACAGAACAATCGGAGAGAAAGAGTCTAACCAAATACCGGCATCACTGAAAGCAGCCAAAGATAACGATACGTCTTTGGGATGGTTATGAGTAATTTTTTCTCTAATAGTTAAAATTTTGTTAGCAAAGAAAGTCATGAAGTCATTACTAGTTAAAGTTAAAGGAATACTCAGCTCAATAGAGCTCTGACTCTTTGTCAGCCTGGCTACAGTGCTGAAAAGAAACCTGGGGTTGTTATTTTCTTCAATTATTGATGAGTAGAAAGATGTCCTAGCTTTACGGAGGGCTTTTTTATAGAGCAACAGACTCTTTTTCCAGGCTAAGTGAAGATCTTCTAAATTAGTGAGACGCCATTTCCTCTCCAACTTACGGGTTATCTGCTTTAAGCTACGAGTTTGTGAGTTATACCATGGAGTCAGGCACTTCTGATTTAAAGCTCTCTTTTTTTAGAGGAGCTACAGCATCCAAAGTTGTCTTCAATGAGGATGTAAAACTATTGACGAGATACTCTATCTCACTTACAGAGTTTAGGTAGCTACTCTGCACTGTGTTGGTATATGGCATTAGAGAACATAAAGAAGGAATCATATCCTTAAACCTAGTTACAGCGCTTTCTGAAAGACTTCTAGTGTAATGAAACTTATTCCCCACTGCTGGGTAGTCCATCAGAGTAAATGTAAATGTTAAGAAATGATCAGACAGAAGGGAGTTTTCAGGGAATACTGTTAAGTCTTCTATTTCCATACCATAAGTCAGAACAAGATCTAAGATATGATTAAAGTGGTGGTTGGACTCATTTACATTTTGAGCAAAGCCAATAGAGTCTAATAATAGATTAAATGCAGTGTTGAGGCTGTCATTCTCAGCATCTGTGTGGATGTTAAAATCGCCCACTATAATTATCTTATCTGAGCTAAGCACTAAGTCAGACAAAAGGTCTGAAAATTTACAGAGAAACTCACAGTAACGACCAGGTGGACGATAGATAATAACAAATAAAACTGGTTTTTGGGACTTCCAATTTGGATGGACAAGACTAAGAGTCAAGCTTTCAAATGAATTAAAGCTCTGTCTGGGTTTTTGATTAATTAATAAGCTGGAGTGGAAGATTGCTGCTAATCCTCCGCCCCGGCCCGTGCTACGAGCATTCTGACAGTTAGTGTGACTCGGGGGTGTTGACTCATTTAAACTAACATATTCATCCTGCTGTAACCAGGTTTCTGTAAGGCAGAATAAATCAATATGTTGATCAATTATTATATCATTTACCAACAGGGACTTAGAAGAGAGAGACCTAATGTTTAATAGACCACATTTAACTGTTTTAGTCTGTGGTGCAGTTGAAGGTGCTATATTATTTTTTCTTTTTGAATTTTTATGCTTAAATAGATTTTTGCTGTTTATTGGTAGTCTGGGAGCAGGCACCGTCTCTACGGGGATGGGGTAATGAGGGGATGGCAGGGGGAGAGAAGCTGCAGAGAGGTGTGTAAGACTACAACTCTGCTTCCTGGTCCCAACCCTGGATAGTCACGGTTTGGAGGATTTAAGAAAATTGGCCAGATTTCTAGAAATGAGAGCTGCTCCATCCAAAGTGGGATGGATGCCGTCTCTCCTAACAAGACCAGGTTTTCCCCAGAAGCTTTGCCAATTATCTATGAAGCCCACCTCATTTTTTGGACACCACTCAGACAGCCAGCAATTCAAGGAGAACATGCGGCTAAACATGTCACTCCCGGTCTGATTGGGGAGGGGCCCAGAGAAAACTAAAGAGTCCGACATTGTTTTTGCAAAGTTACACACCGATTTAATGTTAATTTTAGTGACCTCCGATTGGTGTAACCGGGTGTCATTACTGCCGACGTGAATTACAATCTTACCAAATTTACGCTTAGCCTTAGCCAGCAGTTTCAAATTTCCTTCAATGTCGCCTGCTCTGGCCCCCGGAAGACAATTGACTATGGTTGCTGGTGTCGCTAACTTCACATTTCGCAAAACAGAGTCGCCAATAACCAGAGTTTGATCCTCGGCGGGTGTGTCGTCGAGTGGGGAAAAACGGTTAGAGATGTGAACGGGTTGGCGGTGTACACGGGGCTTCTGTTTAGGGCTACGCTTCCTCCTCACAGTCACCCAGTCAGCCTGCTTTCCCAGCTGCTCGGGATCTGCCAGGGGGGTAACTAACGGCGGCTAAGCTACCTTGGTCCGCACCGACTACAGGGGCCTGGCTAGCTGTAGAATTTTCCACGGTGCGGAGCCGAGTCTCCAATTCGCCCAGCCTGGCCTCCAAAGCTACGAATAAGCTACACTTATTACAAGTACCGTTACTGCTAAAGGAGGCCGAGGAATAACTAAACATTTCACACCCAGAGCAGAAAAGTGCGGGAGAGACAGGAGAAGCCGCCATGCTAAACCGGCTAAGAGCTAGTACCTGCGCTAAGCTAGCGGATTCCTAAAAACACGCAAAGTGAATAATGTGTAAATAATTTAGAGGTGATTCAGCAGAAGGAGTGCTTTAGTTAAGGCACGTGAAGATTACACTGTGAAACAAATCGTAATCTAGATAACTAGATCAATCTAACGGCGCAGATTAAACAGCTAACAGATACAGAAAAACACCGCTGTGCTCTGGAACAGGAAGTGATACAATACCGCAGTGAGAGCCAACCACCGGTATATAAAGAAATCACGTGTACATAAGTATTCACAGCCTTTGCCGTGAAGCTCAAAATTGAGCTCAGGTGCATCCTGTTTCCACCGATCATCCTTGAGATGTTTCTCCACCTGGGTTAAATTCAGTTGATTGGATTGATGATGTGGAAAGGCACACACCTGTCGACACATAAGGTCCCACAGTGGACAGTATATACCAGAGCACAAACCAGTCGACCTCTGAAACAGGATTGTTTTGAGGCACAAATCTGGGGAAGGGTACAGAATAAGTTGATTCTCTGCTTTGCTGGTTTTCAGAAGAGGCAAGTCCACAGGTGTGGGACTAAGTGCGCAGCTCCAAAGAGCCGTGCAAATTTCGGTCGGAATTAATAACAGAGTGAATTGCTGTTTTAAATCAAATGACACCTCTTTCCAAACGTTGCAATACAAATAGAACTACAACCGACCAAAACCATTTTTCCACCCCCACACCAAAAAAAAAAAAAAAAAAAAGACATCCTGCATTTTTTATGAATTACTGTACATCCTGAGTGCAGCCGGCTGAATAGCTCAGCACAGATTCTATGGACTTAAATTTATGTCTATAGATCAAGGATCCAGTGACCAGTTTCATATTTATTTACTTTAAGACTCAATAAAATGTTGTTGGTGTAAGCAAGGTTTATGTATTATTGTAAGTTTTGAATGAGTTAAAGCACAAAATGTCCAATTTACTGGTTATTGTCAAACAGAGCTGGAGTGACCAAACAAGGCAAACCTTATATTAATAATTTATTACCAATTTTACAAAGTAAAAAAGAGAAATCTTAAAATACAATTCTTAAAAGAAAAAAATATTAAAAAACAACTTCCAGCAGAGCCGAACAGTCAACGAGCAGAGACAACCAATCCGGACCCAACCAAACATCCACCAATCCGCGGACGTTTTCCCACTGTCAGCTTAGGGGCGTGTCCTTCTCCGACGTGGCACGACGCACTCTCTCAGCCGAGGGAAGGCTCCTCCCCGGCTGTGGCACATAACGCCCCTCGTCGCTCCTCTCTCCTCCTGGCGTCTCTCTCCGTCACCTCGCCTTCCGTGCACCTACACACACACCCAGGCCAGCGAGCACACAACTCCGTCCCTGCGGGAAACTCCAACTTTCTGCTTAAAAGCACCACCTCACAAACACATGAGAGTGTACTCACAGACACGGCAGGGTTCTCCCCTGCCGCTGCGGATAAACCACGCTTATGGCGTTTCTCCGGCGCGAGCATTCAGCTGGAACCAGTAACATCAACGTCAACACGACTCTTGTTATCCAGTCGCTCTCCTCACCAGCTGCTCTTCATGCCTTCCGCCACCAAATCCCTTCCTCTCTGTGAAGTGAAGTGGAATGAAGTGAAGTCCTCCCCTCACGCTACAAAACCCCTTTTTGTATCCACCACTTCACACTCCAGGTGAGCTGATTGCAAAGATCCAAAAGAAATCAGGTGCGCCCACAGTTACCATAGCAACCATCAAGGAGCGGCACTCCAAAATCCAACCAGCAAATAAACTTCCCCAAAGGCTGGATTACATCCCCCCCCCACCTTATCGTTGCCAGTCCCTGCAACGCACACAAAACTAATCAGGATAACGGGCCGGTGGTCGGCCAAAGTTTACACGAGTAGAGTGGCGAAGCACGTCCTGGGGGGCATCCAACGGTCGCTGCTCAGGCACAGCTGGGTAAAACCCATACCACACAGGGGTTCCACATCCCATCCCCTGAGGTGTCCATCCTTTAGTTGATAATCCAGACTCAGCCTGAGGTGCGGTGCACACCTTTAAAGCGTTCCTGTGCACAGTCTGCTCACGCCCCCCTTTCTCTGGACGCACCCTATATACACAACCCCAGTACTCCCTACACAATCCAAGATTACATAGGGTTCAGGGTCCCACCAAGTACTTAACTTACCCTTCCCCTCACGACGTCTATTCCGCATCCACACCCGTTCCCCAGGTACCAGAGGCAAGGCTTTAGCACTTTTATCAAACTGACATTTACGCTGGGAGGCCTCACTACCTGCCCTCTGACGTGCAATGTTATAGGCCGACAACAGTTTGCAATGATGATCTTTTACCCACCCCATCAACCCAAACGATAATTGCTCAGAACTCACCCCAAGACCCACATCCACAGGGAGCCGTAAATGCCTACCGAACATCAAAAACGAAGGAGCATAACCCGTCGCACTATGCACTGTATTGTTATAAGCATGAACCAACTCAGAAATGTAGTTTGGCCAACTCCGCTGCCTCTCCTCTCCCAATGAACGGAGCATATTCAGCAACGTTTGGTTAAAACGCTCCACACCACCATTACCCGCTGGATGATACGACGTTGTCCTATTTTTACCTATCCCATACAATTCAGAGTTGCTGCATTAAAGCAGACTCAAAATTCGGGCCACGATCAGAATGGAACCGTGCGGGGCACCCAAACTGTTGTATTATATGCTTCCACAGCATTTTAACCGTCGTTTGCGCAGACTGATCTAAAGTGGGAATTGCCCATGCAAAACGAGTGAACTAATCAGTTGCAACCAAAATGTTCTGATACGTATCCATTGGTCGGCCAAGGGTTAAAAAAATCCAACCCAATAACCTCCAATGGATAAGTAGCACAAATCGAACCAAGCGGAGCCCTAGGCTCAACACGGCTCCTTTGGAGACTGCACATAGCACACTTCTCCTGAAATGCCCGTACATCCCTCTCCATATCAGGCCAATAAAACCTTCAACGAAGCTGAGCAAGAGTCCTATCCACACCAAAGTGAGCGCCAGCCTCATGAATCTTCTGCCACACCTCCTCACAGCGACAACCTGGACACACGATCTGACAATATTCCTCATGACTCTGTCCATCAACAAAGGTCCGGCATAACACACCCTCTACCACTGTCAGCTTTCTCCATTGCCAGAGCAATTTTTGGGCTCGGCTTGTGAGCGAGTTAGAACGCTCCCCTCAACAACATACCCCTTAACAGCCTGGATATCCAAATCCAGGCTTTGAGCCTCCGCCCATCCATCCTCAGGTATTACCTCGACACCCGCACTAACCATTAACCCCTGGTTGTGCTCCTTTGCTGACACTATAACCCCCTTTGATGGAACCGGAAACCTTGACAAGACATCAGCATTGATGTTAGTTTTACCTGAACGGTATCTCACTGTGTAATTAAAAGAAGCCAACTGTGCTACCCAGCGCTGCTCCACTGCCCCAAGATGTGCCGTCTGCAAATGAGCCAAGGGGTTATTATCTGTATAGACGGTAAATTCTGCTCCTGTCAAAAAAATCTTTAAACTTTTCCATCACAGCCCATTTCAAGGCCAACAACTCAAGTTTGAATGAGCTATAATTCGCATAATTCTGATCACTTGGATGCAGGCTCCGACTAGCATAAGCTACAACACGTTCCTGACCATCCTGGACCTGAGACAACACAGCCCCAAGTCCCTGGTTACTAGCGTCAGTGTACAAAATAAAAGGCTTATCATAATGAGCGTATGCCAGAACCGGAGCCTGCGTTAAAGCCTGCTTGAGGGCATCAAACGAGACTTGACACGCCGTAGTCCAATTCACCTTCTTGGACTGTGACTTCTTATCCACCCGAACGCCTGTCAAAAGCCTATTCAGGGGCCGAGCTAATTTAGCAAATCCCGCAACAAATCGCCTATAATACCCAGCTAACCCCAAAAATGCCCTGACCTGCTTAATAGTACTCAGGACAGGCCAATCCAAGACAGCACAGACTTTTTCTGGATCAGGTCTCACACCCTGTCGATCCACCACATGTCCCAGGAATGCTACCTCCCGCTGCAACAACCTGCACTTCTCTGGATGCAATTTCAGACCATGCCACCACAACCGCTCAAACACCCGGTCAAGATGCTGAAGGTGGGAAGAAAAATTAGCGGAATATATAATGATGTCATCCAAATACACCAGTAATGATTCTGCCATCTGTCCATTTAGGCACTGCTGCATCAACCGTTGGAAGGTTGCAGGCGCATTACAAAGTCCAAAAGGCATTCGCTCAAACTCATAACAAGTCCAGCGGGGTAGAAAAATCCGTCTTTTCCCGGTCATCAGGATGCATTTCAACCTGCCAGTAACCACTGGCAAGGTCCAAAGTCGAGAACCATTCTGACTGGCTAAGGCCAGTCAGTGTTTCTTCAATGCGAGGCAAGGGAAATGCATCCTTGTGCGTAACTGCATTCAACTTCCTATAATCTACGCAGAAACGCCAACTACCATCCTTTTTCCGCACAAGAACTATAGGAGCCACCCAAGGACTGCTACTCTCCCTTATCACTCTCCTCTCAAGCATACCTGAAAGAAGAGTCTTCACTTCTTTATACAACATAGGTGGGATCGGACGGTATCTCTCTCGAATAGGGGCAGCATCTCCCATAGGGATCCTATGCTGCACCAAATTTGTCCGCCCAAAATCTTCCTCATGACGGACAAACACCTTCCCCCATTTTCGCAGCAAAGCCTGCAATTCTCCTTGCTGTTGTTCAGACAAATCTGGGCAACTCTCACCCACACCAACTGCCACAGGCAATTGCGGACCAGCCTCAGCGACCGCAGCACTCACCAACGAGACCTGGACAACACCATCCTCCACAATCGACAGGGCCACATCATCAGGACCACACACATCAGAATCCTCAATATAATAAAGCCGACCTAGTTTGTGGAAACGGCCGATCGAAACGCTATACGGATGTGGGTTACACACACGAACCGGGACCCTCCCCTTCTTAACTTCCACCAGGGCCCTTGCCACACCCATAACCCCAGAACCAGGCATAGCCTCCATCAAGGCACCATAATCCACCCCCCTTGGTCCCATCTTAGTACGACCCCACACCATCAACTCACTCTTTGGTGGAACAGAAATGCCATATTTAGAGGCCAACCTCACGTACCCCACCAAGCCATCCTCCGCTGAGGAAACCCTAACACCCCGGCACACAGCAAACGCATCCCTCCAGACCTTCTGTCTCTTAAAGGCCGGTGGGCAGGCAGATTCCCCGGGACATTTAAACAAGGCATCCCAACAGGCTCCAATGACATTCATTCCAACAACTAAGGGGTTCGTACACTTCTCATCTTTAACAACCACCACTCCCCGACTCGGGACCATGATACCCTCAACCTCTAAGTCTAGTACAGCATAACCAACACAAGGTATCTCTAACCCATTAACAGCGCTCAATCGAAACCACGTAGGAGCCTGCCCAAGCTTAATTTGTCCAAAATGCTTATTAAACAGGCTCTCTGCCATTAATGTAACTTGTAACCCTGTGTCCAAAAGACCACCCAACCGAATTCCCTCAATAGTCAATTCTATAGTAGGACATTGGCCAACAAAAGCATCAGAGGTCCTGGTCAATGGTGGTGTGGCAGCAAACCCGGCAGCTCGGACCTCA
Organism: Thalassophryne amazonica; assembly: GCF_902500255.1. Classification (NCBI taxonomy): domain Eukaryota; kingdom Metazoa; phylum Chordata; class Actinopteri; order Batrachoidiformes; family Batrachoididae; genus Thalassophryne; species Thalassophryne amazonica. The sequence goes on along the minus strand of NC_047109.1, from coordinate 49,066,186 downwards.
GCAGCCGGGTCTACCAGTTTAAAGCCGGTTCAGCTGTAACTACACAATACCGCGCAATATGTCCCACCTTCCCACAACGATAGCAAATGGGCCTCCCCCACTCATCCCGATCGTGGAATCGCCTAGATGAATACCGCTGATTCCGCATTGAGTTAGCAACCCTAGGTTGAGGTGAAACTGACTGTCTTCGTGGTTTAAGTTCCGCCACAACATCCTGCGCCAACCCCCTGACCTGTTCCTTAACCTCTGCCAAAATTTCACCCTTTAACTTCTCCCTCCAATCAGAACCCTGGTGGGGTCCACCTGAACCATGCAATTTACCTACCGAAGCACAGGTTACATCCGACTGGACACCCCCATATTCTAAATCAAGCTGGAGGGCCTCCTGCTGCAACTCAGCAAAACCCAACTCGGGGTTCCGACGAGCATAGACCTTCAAGGCCCGAGCAAAAGGCCCTTCACGGAGTCCCAACAACAACTGATCTCGCAAAATGCTTTCAGAGGGGGTGTTATCAAAATCTAGATGTTGCAACTTACGGTACAGTTCACACAACCTCAACATAAATGATTGTATAGGCTCATCTAGTCTCTGTGTACAACTAAAAAACTAGACCTCAAAATAGGGGCGGGAACCCGTTCATCATATAATGAATCTAAATGAGCAAAAATTTTTGTGAGTTTACCTTTTTCATCCTCATCTAAAACTACAATTTGACGTTTAGCCTCCCCAGTCAGTGCTCCTAAGACAATACTTACTTTCCTTGCCTCTGTCAAATCCTGAAACCCCCCAAACCCCTTAATCTGTTCCTTCCAATCACAATACCTTAATTCATCACCTGGCCCCCTAAATTTAGGGAGCCAAGGTGCACCTGGATACACTGGCATCATCACATTTGCTCTTGTTTAGAAACACCAGCTCCCAAAAGTGAATCCTGTTCGTGACACCAAAATATGTAAGCAAGGTTTATGTATTATTGTAAGTTTTGAATGAGTTAAAGCACAAAATGTCCAATTTACTGGTTATTGTCAAATAAGAGCTGGAGTGACCAAACAAGGCAAACCTTATATTAATAATTTATTACCAATTTTACAAAGTAAAAAAGAGAAATCTTAAAATACAATTCTTAAAAGAAAAAAATATTAAAAAACAACTTCCAGCAGAGCCGAACAGTCAACGAGCAGAGACAACCAATCCAGACCCAACCAAACATCCACCAATCCGCGGACGTTTTCCCACTGTCAGCTTAGGGGCGTGTCCTTCTCTCCTCCGACGTGGCACGACGCACTCTCTCCGACCTAGTTTGTGGAAATGGCCGATCGAAGTTCATTTTATCTTTTTTGACAAGGAAGGACTTTAGTTCTCAGTTGAAGATGCTATGTTTACATTTTTTACAAATAAGGGACCATTATGTTTACATTTTACATGCACTTTTTCCTTTAATTTTCTCCACAAAGGAAGGACTTGATTTCATAGGTCTTTGTTTTTGAAATGTTTGAAAATATATCAAACTTGTTTTCAGCATTCTGTCTTGTGATTTTTTTAAATGCATCACACTCTTGTGTACAGCAGCCGGTCTGCTCTGTGTAAACGTGATCCCGTCAGATCTCAGAAGCTAAGTAGAGCAGGATCTGGTTAGTACTTGGATGGGAGACCTCTTTGGAACACTAGCGGCTGTGTGTGTTTCTCAAGTAAAATAGTGAAATAACCAATATACTTTAAGTATACAATAATAAACTAAAAATAGGGACTCAAAGTATACAACTAGTACAATGGCAGTATATTAATAAGTGCACTTGTGGTATACTTTAAGCATAGGAGAGGGATATATCAATGTACTTGATATATCCCTCTCCTGTTGCTGACCATGCATCATGCACCGCTGAAAGGTGGACAATCCCTCGCAGGGGATTGCAATGAACGCCATTAGTTCAGGGACGGCCATGAACCAGTTTCCATGCTATGTCTGGCGTGCATGCTGGACAGTCCACTCCTGAATGGTCCGAAGCATTTCCAGAGTGATGAAACAGAGAAAACTCTGTAAGCGACTTGACACATTTCCAGAGGCCTTCCGATCTGTTCTTCATGCCACACTGTGCCGTCTTTTGCCGCCTCTGTCAGCCACTTGTGTGTCTCCATGCGACCTCTCTTTTCTGGAGGTGGCGAAGTCTCCAAATCTACATGGTGATCATATGTTTGAGATTTGATTAGTGAAATGTTGAAATAATGTGAAATTGACACAAAGATATTATTTGAATTATAATTCCAAAACATCTCAAGTATGCCTCCTTTGTACTAATTTAGGATTGTTTTCACACTGCAAAAAGTGGCATATTGATTAGTCAAAATAGCTAAAACACAATAGCCATAATCAGCAAACGAAAAAAGGGGAAATTTAGGAAATCTTACTAGAAGAAATTTTAGAGTCAGAATTCTGCACAAGGGTTATTTCTTCTCCATCGGAGTCACAGGGGTTGATATCATTGAGGATCATTCCAAAGCCTGCTGAGCGCTGTAAACCTTTGGCATCTTTGCTTCTCAGTCAACAGAGTAAGTGAAATATGTGTTGTGACCTGACTATTTATCCACCCGGAGGCCCTGGATCATTGTTCACACCCACGCCCATCCCTGTTTACAAAGTTTCATGATACAGCCTCCACACCATGGCCTATAACACTTGCATTCAGACTATCCTTAAACCCCGTTTACACATAGACGGTTTTGTCGGTGGGTAGTACGTAGACCGAAGTTTGCGGTAGTTCCGGCTGTTTTTGTGGTGGAAAAGGGCGGAGCATTTCGCCGGCGTTTTGACCGCCGTACTGGCCACAAATACGTGGATAAAACGCCGTTTTGATCCCATAGCATCCGGCACATGTCAGGCAACGGGGGTTAATACCCAGTTTTATCCTTTACAGTCGCAGGTTAAGACGTGTGTGAGAACGGCGGTGTTCTGCTGCCGCCGATAATGCCCTGTGTACCGCTGGATTTATCCAGGCAAATCCTGCGTTACTCCAGAAACCTTTGCCTATAGGCACCGCCCCCAGAGTATAATAGGCTGAAGCAGCAGGAATACATGCCTCTGTCACTTCAGGGGGAGGGAGATCATCCTCAGCCTTTTCTTCTCCTTCCTTTCCCCCTCCACCACAGGCATCCCCTCTGCTTCTGAACCAGACCTCTTGGTAAGTCCTTGCCGCTGCCAACTTTCTTTTCGTAGGCATACTGGAGCTTCTCTGCAAAAATATCTGGAGCTGGCCGCGAGTGAGAGGCCTGCATGCAGCGCACTAGCGTTTTTAAACTGACCGCCGCCTATCGGCCGTTTGGAACGCCGTTAACCGGGAGCTGGCGTTTAGAACGGCATACTGTCTGCTAGTGCCGCTGTTTTGTCTGCCTCTGTCGCCGGTTAAAACGCCCTTGAGGACACCGATGTGGGCTCTATCGCTGTTTTACACGCCGTTGATTAGGGATACAACGACGGCCGCCAATTATGGCGGTGTAAACTGCGGCACTACAGGAAGGGGCAGGATGAAACGGCGATTAAAAAGTATCAAACGCCGTTGTTCGCGTTGTCTCCATCGTCACGCGAATTCTCCGGGAGCGCTCCCGGTATTATTCGACATGTTGAATAATTTTTTCGAAGATTCCCGGTAAAGCCGGAACTAAGCCATGCCCCCTAGTGCTGGCGTTAACAACGGCGTTTTATCCTTAAGACGGCCAAAAACTCTTCCGGGACGCTTCCGGGAGCTCTTACCGTCTATGTATAAACGGGGCTTTAGGCTCAAACTGCTGATGACTCTGGTACTGGCACATTCTGATCTAATGGCTGCATTCACATAAGAAAAGGTGGCTTAATGAGTTGTAAATTACCCCAGCGGTGCCATTTGGCACCCTCCAGTAGAAAAAGGAGTAGTGAGAAAAGTCTGGTAGTGCCAGTGTTAATTGGCCAGCAAACTCACCTGACCTTATTGTGAAGGTATTGTGAAGAGGAAAATGCGACACGCCAGACCCAACAATTCAGAAGAGCTGAAGGCCACTATCAGAGCAACCTGGGCTCTCATACCACCTGAGCAGTGCCACAGACTGATCGACTCCATGCCACGCCGCATTGCTGCAGTATTTCAGGCAAAAGGATCCCCAACTACGTATTGAGCGCTGTACATGCTCATACTTTTCATGTTCATACTTTTTAGTTGGCCAACATTTCTAAAAATCCTTTTTTTGTATTGGTCTTAATTAATATTCTAATTTTCTGAGATACTGAATTTGAGATTTTCATTAGTTGTCAGTTATAATCATCAAAATTAAAAGAAATAAACATTTGAAATATATCAGTCTGTGTAATGAATGAATATAATATGCAAGTTTCACTTTTTGAATGGAATTACTGAAATAAATTAACTTTTTCATGATATTCTAATAATATGACCAGCACCATCAACATCTTAACCCACCTTTCATTTAAGCACCTGGAAGATCCTACTGCATATGCACGGATTTTATTGGTTGATTTCAGTTCAGCCTTTAATACATTACAACCATACCTGTTGCTGTCTAAGTTAAAGGAAATGAATGTCAACCCATTTTTAATTAGATGGTATCATTCTTTTTTAACTAATAGATTACAACAAGTCAGAGTTAACCGAGCTCTTTCGGTATTCAAATCATCAAGCACAGGTGTACCAAAAGGCTGTGTCAGTTCTCCTGTCCTCTTCACTCGCTATACCAATAACTGTACAAATAACTACTGTAATAACTTTGTTTTTAAATTTTCTGATGACACAGCCATTTTGAGCCTACTGCACAAAGACTCAAGTCCAACAAAGTATTTCTCTGAAGTGAAACACTTTGTGCAGTGGTGTGATGACAACCACTTGGTTTTAAATGTTAACAAAACCAAGGAAATGGTTCTGGATCCAAGGACTGTTGGGGACCATACTCCTGTGGTCATACATGGTATTCCTATTGACCAGGTCAGCTCATACAAGTACTTGGGGCTGCACACAGACAATACTCTCAGCTGGACTGTACATGTGGACAGTTTGTGTTCTTGATTCCATCAGAGACTTTATTTCCTTCGTAGACTTCGTTTGTATGGAGTCAATCAAAAAATAATGTTGTTTTACCAGGCAGTTCTAGAGAGCCTATAGTCAGATATGGCATGACTGCCTGGTACGGCAGCCTCTCTGTACAACTTAAAACAAAACTTAACAGACAAATTGACAATGCAATGAAGATAATTGGAAAGAAACAATATCAGTCCCTCAGCTCACTCTACGAAGAGTCTGTCCTGAAAACAGCTCAGAGGATATTGACGGACTCAGCTCATGTCCTCCACACAGAGTACACTCTCCTTCCCTCTGGGAGAAGGTATAGAGTCCCTCGGAGCAGACTGAATAGACTCAAAAACTCATTCGTCCCCATGTCCATCAAATTGCTAAACAATAATGTCTAAAACTGGAATTGTGCAATACGTATGGTGTTTCTCCTGACTTCCTGTCATGTTAATTTGTTATGGATGTGGCTGTGTTTCTTCTTGTATCTGTTTGTTTTCTTTTTGTAAAGGCACTTAGCATGAGTCCAAGACAAATTTCCCTGAGGGGATAATAAAGTGTATCGTATCGTATCGTATCGTACCTGTCTGTATGTACGTAGGTAACATATCATGAACAAAAGTGAACAAGAACAAAAGTGGCTGGATAACAAAAGTCATGATGGATAATATAGCAAGAGTGGAATTTTTTTTTTTAATAGTTGCACTGCAAGAATAAATACCACTTAACTACCTACAGGAGAGTTTTCCCTTGCAGTGACAATATGTATTACACACAACTTTATGAGTTACAGCCTAATATTAACAGTAAAGCTCACAGCAACAACATCTGATGTTCCAAAACTATGCACATAGTTTGTCCAACACAAAACTCAACATGTGGCTACACACAAGCAACTTATTATTCTGGTACATGCAAATCTGGGGAAGGGTACTGAAACATTTCTGCTGCTTTGAAGGTCCCAGTGAGCACGGTGGCCTCCATCATTTGTAAATGGAAGAAGTTCAGATCCACCAGGACTCTTCCTAGAGTTGGCTGCCTGTCTAAACTGACCAATCTGGGGAGAAGGGCCTTAGTCAGAAAGGTGAACAAGAACCTAATGGTCACTCTGTCAGTGCTCCATCATTCCTCTGTGGAGAGAGGAAAACCATCTCTGTAGCAATCCACCAATCTTGAGTGCCACTCCTTAGCATTATACACCTTGCCGAGGGACAACAGTTGAAAACTAGCTCTCGAGCTAATACTGACATATATACAGAAATGTTCATTAATGTGTACTGTCCCTGTGAAATAAACTAATAATAAATAAATAAAAGGACATGGCAGCCTCCCTGGAATTTACCAAAAGGCACCTGCAGATCTCTCAGACCATGAGAAACAAAATTCTCTGGTCTGATGAGACAAAGATTGGTGTGAAACTCTTTGGTGTGAATGTCAAGCATCATTTTTGGAGGAAACCAGACACCATCCCTACAGTGAAGCATGGTGGTGGGGGTGTTTTTTCAGCAGCAGGAATTGGGAGACTAGTCAGGATTGAGGAGGCGTCCTGTGCTCGATGCAGAAAGGAAGTGGTTCCAGCGCAAGTCGGGGGAAAGAGGCGTTACCTGGCGTGACTCGGAAGCCAATTTATGATTCCTGCTGTGTTCCATTGTTCCTGCAGTATAAATCACGCAGGATTGTTTTTATACCATGTACTTAATGCAGTAAAAACTACACGCTGAAAAAAAAAAGACCACAGAAAAAAAAAATGCAGACTGATTGCCAGAAATATCCAGTAAAAATTCCGGACATCTCTAGTCCACATGTGAACAATTAAAAGAAAAAAAAGTCTGGCTGCAGGCATTAGTTCCTTGTTCTCTGCTCAAACTCTCACATCACAGTTAAAAAAAAGACAAAAAAAAGGACATAAGTCCTGAGACAGGACATGTCAACATCAAGTAGAACTCCAGACATCTCCACATTTGCTTGATGGTTCGTTTGTATCTCGCTTTCAAAGGAGGAAAGAAAAGAAAAAAAATTGTCTGCAGGCAGTTAGCTCCTTTCTCTCCTCAGACTCTCTCATCACAGTTAAAAAAATGACATAAGTCCAGGACATGTCAACATCAAGTACAACTTCAGACATCTCCACATTTGCTCAAGGACGGTTCGTGCGGGTGCGCACGCGCATCTCGCGGTCAAGGGAGGAATGATAAACTATAACAGAACTCAGAGTGCAGCCCTGCAGCTCAGCACAACAACAAGTAGAAGAGAAGTCAGAGTGCACAGTCTGTCTGCAGCCAAACTGTGCACTCTGACTTCTCTGTGCAGAGAACCTCCAGGCTGCGTTCTCACCTCCTCTCTGCCCCCTGCTGCACGCACCTGACGCAGAAATTCCTGCGTCGTCATGACACCACAGGAAGCAACTGGGAGCAGCCCCGGTGTGAAAGGGGCTTAAGGACACAGCCAAGATATCAAAAGAGTGGCTTCAGGACAACTCTGTGAATGTCCTTGAGTGGCCCAGCCAGAGCCCAGACCTGAATCTGATTGAAAATCTCTGGAGAGATCTGAAAATGGCTGTGCACCAACACTCCCCATCCAACCTGATGGAGCTTGAGAGGTGCTGCAAATAGGAATGAGCAAACTGCCCAAAGATAGGTATGCCAAGCTTGTGGCATCATATTGTCAAGTTTTGGCCACTACGTGGGGTCACTTCGGTTATTTCCCCTTTCCACAATACAATGTTCTAGTTATTAGTTTTGTTCTGAGTTTATCATTTATTTTCTGTTCTGTATTCCGTAGTCTCTGGTTTTGTTTTCTTTTTATTTTGTATTTTCTGTTTTTTCATATTTTAGTCATATGGTTTATTCAGTTTCTGTCCAGTTATTATTTCCATTGGGTTATGCGTTCTGTTTTTTTCTACTGATTCTGATAATGTAGTCTTTAATTGTTTCAGTCCTCTTTTGTTCTTTGCTTCGCTTATATGGTTATCTTGTGTTTTGTTTTGTTTTACAGATCAGCTGTTGATCTATAGGTTCTTGGCTGTGTTTATTATGTTTGAGACTTTTAGCCATGTGTAGGTGTTTGGGTGTGTTATATTTATAGTAATTGCCTTTGGTCACAGTTTGTATTTCTTTCGTGTACACTCTTGCACTTGTCTGTTTCTGCTTTGTCTCGGTTTCCCACGTGTGTTCATTTACACTCTTGCATGTGCTTGTTTCATCTTTGTCTCTGTTTTCCCTGTGTGTTCACTTACTCTCTTGCACTTGTCTGTTTCATCTTTGTCACAGTCTGCCTGAATAACTCCCTCACTCTCTTGCATCTGTTCCCTCCTTTTGGATTCACCTGACCACACCTTCCTTCTAGAACTTTCTTCCACAGGTGCACCTTGTTAACCTAATTACCACACCTGTATATTTAAGCCCTTCACTTTCTCCACTCTCTTGCGAGTTCATCACGATCTTTGTATCCACGTTCCAGGCTTTTGCTTCTGTCTTGTTTTTGCTTTGTTTACCAGACCTTGTTTTTGCCTCAGCCTGTGATACCGTACCTCACAGTGTTTTTGAACTCAGCCAGTCTCTCAACCATGTTCTTGCTTAGCGCTTATCTGTACCTCTGCTTTGCTTCCTGACTGTACTGTGTCCCTGCTTATAACACCTTGTCCTCAAGTCTGCATTTTGTGCCCTCCCACAATCTGTGCCATGCAAAGGTTGTGAATACCTATGTACATGTGATTTCTTAGTTTGCATGGTTTTTATTTTTAATAAATTTGCAAAAATTAAAAACAAAACTTTTTTTCCACTTTATCCTTATGGGGAGTTGGGAGGAGAATTTTGATGGAAAAAATGAATTTACTCCATTTTGGAACAAAGCTTGTAGCAAATTAAAATATTAACATTAGTACAAACTATTAATATGCCTCGCTGTTGAAGGAACGCCCTTAAGAGTGATTCTTAGACTACGGGCACTTATTATGTCCTTTGATCATATTTTATGAAAAACAGAAAAAAGGGGAAATTTCACACTTTTATAGTTATCTTTACAATGAAAGTGTGTTAAGAAATTTGTTCTAGTAGTCTATGATGACTTTTTCACATTTTTTCAGCATCATTATATGCAAATATTGCCGTTTTGTGCTTGTCCCACACCCAGACTTTTGATCTTCAATGATAAAAATGAATGGTAAAGAAACATTTTTTCGAATGTTTTAAAATATCTCTGAATAAAATATCAGTAAAATAATCAAAACATAATTGGGGTATTCAGTGTCATACAACTGTTGTGATTTGTTTTAAACAAAATGTAGTTGTCCCACACTATTGCCATAATTTCCACCACAACACTGTAATGTCCCTAAACAGTTTGTATGAAAGATTGTTTGGGTAGTTTCTATGGAGCTAAACAGTGACATCAGAGCACATGTATATAGCGCCAAATCGCAACAAACAGTTGCCCCAAGGCGCTTTAAGGCAATGGTGTGGTGGAAATTACATTTACAAGGCCAATAGTGCCCGTAGTTAAAGAATCACCCTTAAATGTTATATCTCACCACACTGGGCTCCATAAAGGTCTTCAACTCCCACCTCCGGGAGAGCTTCTCCCAGATCCCGGGGGAGGTTGGAGACATGGAGTCCGAGTGGACCATGTTCTCCACCTCCATTCTCGATGCGGCTGCTCGTAGCTGTGGTCGCAAGGTCTCTGGTGCCTGTCGCGGCGGCAATCCCCGAACCCGGTGGTGGACACCGGAAGTAAGGGATGCCGTCAAGCTGAAGAAGGAGTCCTACTTATCTTTGTTGGTAGGTGGGACCCCAGATGCAGCTGACAGGTACCGGCAGGCCAAGCGTGCTGGAGCCCGTGTGGTCGCAGAGGCAAAAACTCGGGTCTGTGAGGAGTTCGGCCGAAGTCACCAAGGTGGTTAGAAAGTTCCTCAGTGGCAAGGCCCTTGGGGTGGATGAAATCCATCCTGAGTACCTTAAGTCTCTGGATGTTGTGGGGCTGTCTTGGCTGACATGCCTCTGCAACATCGTGTGGCAATCGGGGACAGTGCCTCTGGATTGGCAGACCGGGGTGGTGGTCCCTCTGTTTAAGAAGGGGGACCGGAGGGTGTGTTTCAACTATAGGGGGATCACACTCCTCAGCCTCCCCGGTAATGTCTATTCCAGAGTACTGGAGAGGAGAATTCGACCAATGGTCGAACCTCGGATTCAGGAGGAGCAGTGTGGTTTTCGTCCTGGTCGCGGCACACTGGACCAGCTCTACATGCTCCATCGGGTGCTCGAGGGTTCATGGGAGTTCGACCAACCAGTCCACATGTGTTTTGTGGATCTGGAGAAGGTGTTCAACCGTGTCCCTCGGGGCACCCTGTGGGGGGTGCTCCGTGAGTACGGGGTCCGGGGTCCTTTGCTAAGGGCTATCTGGTCCCTGTACGACCGCAGCAGGAGCTTGGTTCGCATTGCCGGTGGTAAGTCAAACCTGTTTCCAGTGCACGTTGGCCTCCACCAGGGCTGCCCTTTGTCACCGGTTCTGTTCATTATTTTTATGGACAGAATTTCTAGGCACAGCCAGGTTGTAGAGGGGGTCTGGTTTGGGAGCCACAGAATTTCGTCTCTGCTGTTTGTGGATGATGTGGTTCTGTTGGCTTCGTCAAATCAGGACCTTCAGCGTGCACTGGGGCGGTTTGCAGCTGAGAAGCGTCCGGGATGAAAATCAGCACCTCCAAATTTGAGGCCATGGTTCTCGACCGGAAAAAGGTGCTTTGCCCTCTTCAGGTCGGTGGAGTGTCCTTGCCTCAAGTGGAGGAGTTTAAGTATCTCGGGGTCTTGTTCACAAGTGAGGGATGGATGGAGCGTGAGATCGATAGACGGATCGGTGCAGCATCTGCAGTGATGCGGTCGCTGTATCGGACCGTCGTGGTGAAGAGAGAGCTGAGTAGGGGGGCAAAGCTCTCGATTTACCGATCGATCTACGTTCCGATCCTCACCTATGGTCATGAAATTTGGCTCATGACTGAAAGAATGAGATCGCGAGTACAAGCAGCCGAGATGAGTTTCCTCCGCAGGGTGGCTGGGCGCTCCCTTAGAGATTGGGTGAGGAGCTCGGTCACTCGGGAGGAGCTCGGAGTCGAGCTGCTGCTCCTCCACGTCGAAAGGAGACAGTTGAGGTGGCTCGGGCATCTTTTCCAGATGCCCCCTGGACGCCTCGCTGGAGAGGTGTTCCAGACACGTCCCACTGGAGGAGGCCCCGGGGAAGACCCAGGACATGCTGGAGGGACTACATCTCTCAGCTGGCTTGGGAACGCCTTGGGGTTCCCCCGGAGGAGCTGGGGAGGTGTGTGTGGATCGGGAGGTCTGGGCGGCTTTGCTTGAGCTGCTGCCCCCACGACCCGACTCCGGATAAAGAGGAAGAAAATGGATGGATGGATGGATGGATGGATGGATGAAATACTGGGTGGCCTCACACAGCATACCAATTGGTACGCTGTGTGAGGCCACCCAATATTAATTAATCAGTAGATATAATTTTAAAATGATATATACTGAATAATTAATATTATCATTAACATTATTACTATTGAAAGCACCTCACCGGGGCACAACCGTACAAGAAATTGAAATGTAATTGAAATTGAAATTGAAATGTAATCCGTATCCATTGGTCTGGTCCGATCTCCTGATGAGCCTTTGCGGCCTTTCAATTGACCTGCATAGGGGTGAACCCACCAGGTCTCCCAGATGACCACAGGCTGTTGATCCAGCCCATTTTGCCAGCAGGACCGAAAGTGATAGTTTGGAGGTTCCATTGAACTTGCTTCCGATCCTCCCACGGATGAAGGTGAAGGTGTTTCTTCTCAAAAATGCTCTGGCGGCTTCAAAAACTTGTGGGAAATGGATTTAAAGTCTTTGTATAAATTTAGAAAAAGTTCAAGGCTTGTCAAAGAAAGTTTTGGAGGGAATTAAAGTTAACCAAAAGTTGTCTTTAAAACACAGAGAACTTGACTCAAGCCTTAAAAATTATTAAACTGGCACATTGGACAAACACTAAGAAGCAATGAAACACAAGGACTGTATAACAAATAAACAACTAAAGCCACGATGTCGGACTTAGAGAGTCCAGAAAAAGCAAGGCAGTGCACAAGGCCTTAAGAGGCCAGAGCCAAAAGGAGAGAATAATGGCCACGAAGAGAGAGCGTTCCTTTGATCAGGGCCTATTTAAAGGGCACATGGTCATAAGCTCTGCCCATTTGGTGTTAAATTTCTTCACAATGAAGTCATGAAAAAGAGAACACATCAGATTATAATGAATAATATACTTTATTTTCTTCTTTAACTAACATATGAGATGACTAAGTTTTCTAAATACATCCAAGGCAGGAAATCAATTAAACAGAACACATTTCACCATGATAAGTCATGAATAATTCACGAAATAACATTTGACATGCCAGGAGGTACAAACAAAATACTCATTATCGTCACATAAAACAAAAGAACGTGCAACAGATAATTATAACAAACAGGAAAGAAATTATAATTCCTCTTCTTTGATTAAGGGGTTATTTGTACAGTGCAATGTGCCAATGTTTTTCCCTGTAGGTGGTGCTATGGCTCCAGTGCAGTGAGGGTCCTTTCTGCCTGATGGACTTATTGACGTCTTGCCAAGCCAATAAAAAAAGACTGAACTGGATTTAACCAATCCTGGCTTCGAAAGAACCTTTGAAGTGTAAAAGTGTTTGTTGAAGACTGGTCACTTTTGTGAGGAGGTGGGGGGGGGGGGGGGGGGAGTTCCTGTAGCTACACCAGGTCAGTGATAACACAGTCCTTCAGCTCAAGACGTTTGGCCTTAGGAAGTAAATACACACAGGTGATGAGGTGCAGATTGGGAGCAGGTGTGGATGGAACGCACCAGAATGAGGGTGTGACCAGAGCAGTGTTGTGTCAAGTACCTGAAAATCACACTTAAGTAAAAGTACAGATACCCATTAAAAAAATGACTTTGGTAGAAGTTTAAGTCACCGATTGAAATGCTACTCAAGTAAAAGTCTTAAAGTATCTAGTATTTATTGTACTTAAGTATGACAAGTAATGTACAACTAAATGTACTCAAGTATTGAAAGTAAAAGTACAAGTAAATGTTAATAATCAAAAAGAGACTGATTTTTTTTTTTATATTACAAAGTTTATCTAGGCTTGTAAATGACTGGTAGTATTAGTCAAAATACTGAAAATTGTGCACATCACACAAAAACACTTCAGAAACAAGGTTTCAAAACCTAAACGAGAGTAGGCTACTCACTAGGTGTTCACAGGAAAGATTTATTTATTTCTATATGTATTTATTTATTTTCATTGTTACATGGTTTTATTTTTTCTGTTGTGTTTTGTTTCATTAGGTTCTTTTTGTCTCTTTCTCTAAAATTGTATTGTAACATTATTAGTCCATTATTATTGACTATTATTGTCTATTATGTAGACTATTATTGTTGTTGCTATTATTAATATATGAATAAAAATAAATTAAAAAAATCACAATTTGACTCTTTTACGACAACGGACGCTGAGCCATTAATTATACAGAAAACAAATCAACACAAACGTGCTGATGCGAACAGCTTAATGCTAACTTTAACATTGAAAATGCCATAGACATGCTAATGCGTTAGCATCAGTCCCGTTTTTAAGTTATAAAATACATCTATCAACTGTTTCAGAAGACCATAACAGGTCGATTTAACATAAAAATATTAAATATTACTCACAGACATATGCTCTTCAGGGTTTTAGTGGGGAAAAATTAGGATAAAGCGAAATTAAACAATGAATCCACCAATCATAGATCAAAGCACTGCTTCAATCTGTGAATCACTGCTTCGATTGGTTCAAGGTTCAAAGCAAAGCCGCGCTGCAGAAAAGTTGATTACAGACCTGCTGCAGGAAATGATCATTTTCCTGACAAACACCCCCCAAGTGCGCAAGTGCGCAACTGCAAAAAAGCCTACCGGACATGCCTCATGACAAATCGGCCTGACTTCGTTGCAGTCACTAGTTGTCTCTGGGTGACTTTTTCATATATGTGTGTGTGTGTGTGTGTTTTGTAATGAATAACGGCATGGCGCATAGAAAAGGCATCAGAGTAGAAGTATGCAATAACGTCGGAAATATAGTGAAGTAAAAGTGAAAGTAAGCTGAATTTAAAAAACTCAAGTAAAGTGCAAAGTCTCCCAAAACGTACTTAAGTACAGTAGTGAAGTATTTTTACTTTGTTACTATACAACACTGCACCAGAGAGAGGGAAATGGCCACCACCGAGAAACAGAAGAGACAGACAAGAGAGACAGGAACAAATAAACCCAAGCCACGACAGCTCCTCAGGACCATACCCCTCTCAATCAACTAGATACTGAAAGCCGCATCCCCGGCAATGTGAAGCCAGAAGCCACTGCACAGAAAACACTAGGCCCCTGCCCACAAACCGGGCAGGAGGCGGGGTAACGGCCGGATTCAACATGATTCTCATTTATTGTGAGGCGGACAGACTGAGTTCTGTGCGTAATCTGTCCTAATTTGTGGCCATCCACCACCATGGACCACCAGAGGGCGACTGACATGAAACAACTTAAGGTGCAGGGACCTGGCGAGAGAAGATAACATTAAATTGGCGTCAGAGCCAGAATCCACAAAGACAAGCACCAACTCATAACAGTGATCAGATTCCAGTTTAGCAGAAATTAAATCCTGAGAAGTCAATGTGGAAACAGAACTGTGACTCACCCGCACAGACGCCTGAGACCTCACAGCGGCACCCCTGACTGGGCAACTAGAGACCACATGACCCGATTGTCCACAATAGAAACAAAGTCCGTCATCCTGTCTGCGGCGACTTTCCTCCTGGGAGAGCCGTGTTCATCCCAGCTGCATGGGTTCTTTGGGTCCTTGACATGTAGGCTCAATGTTGGCGCGATGGGTGCTTGATGGTCCAAGGTTAGGCATAACAGTGCGTTGAGGTGCGTAACAAGGCTCGCGGCATGAACGCTCTGATAGCCACGGATCGATCTGGGTGGTGAGGGTAATCAGTTCATCCAAATCCTGGGGAAGGTCGATGGGAATGCCTGTTCTTGGACATCGGGGGCCAGCCCCTGGTAGAAAGCATCAAGGAGGGCTGCTGGATTCCACTCACTCTTGGTGGCAAGGACCCGGAAGTCAACAGCACAATCTGCTACCCGGCGAGTACCCTGCTTCAGCCTCAAAAGTGAGCGCGCCGCCTTGCGCCCCGGAGACGTATGCTGGAAACCCTGCTGTAAGGCTGTAGTGAAAGCCGGGAGGGAGGAGCAAGATGGCGCCTGATGGCTCCACTCTCCTGTGGCCCACACTGCAGCCTGGCCGGAAAGATGCGAGATCATGTAAGCAATCTTGGTCTTATCTGATGGAAACATGGAGGACATTAATTCGAAATGCAGTTCACACTGAGTCATGAACGGCAGGACATCACCAGTCTCCCCAGAGAATCGCTCCAGGTGGGAGAGCTGAGTGCAGAGGGCGGACTCAGCTACGGAAGCCTGTAGGGCGGCCAGTGGATTAGTCTAGGGCTGGCTGGTGCTGTCTATTGCAGGGGCTGGGCTGGCCTGAATGTAGAGCTTTGACAAGAGAAGTTCCATTTGAGTACTTACGGAGGACATGAAGGCATCTTGTCGTTGTGCAAGCTCAGTGAAGCTGGTACTAAGAGCAGCGAGCCGGTCCTCTTGCTCGGCTGCCTACTGTGGTGGTGTATGGCATTCTGAAAAGGCGTCGAGTCCGCTGTGACCATCGTTGGCCAGATTGATCTATCATGACTGATTAACAGTTATGGCAGGATGCAAATGATTCAAGGCTCTGTAAGTCAAAGTGGTTTACTTGGATGGTAATTGGGGTCTGGTACACAGGTAGGAAGTCCAACAAGATAAACAAAACCAAGAGCATCAAGCAATCACATGGTCGAGGGTACAGGCAGGTGGTCGAAAAACACGGGAGGCAAGCAGGTCGAGAACAATGAATACAGAGCTGGAGAGAAGGCATAGAGCATATCAGTCTGGCAAGGAAGCAGGGCAAAAAGATGATCTTAACCCCTTAATGCCCATCGTCGCATATATGCTACAATCTCTGACTCAAATATGCAACTTACCAAATTGACCTGTATGCCTGTTGTCGCAAATCTGCAACATGCCATCATTATTATTATAACATTATAACATAAAGTCATTACCAGAATACCCAATATTATCTAGTTTTTGTGCAGAAGTGAAATTAATAATCTCAACATTATTTAGCATCTACCTAAAGGCAAAAACACACACAAAACATTTTTTTATATACAGCTATATAAATTTGGGCGTTAAGGGGTTAAATACACCTAGGTGATGAGGTGCAGACTGGGGGCAGGTGTGCGTGGAATGCACCAGAATGAGGGTGTGACCAGAGAGAGGGAAATGCCCACCACCAAGAAACAGGAGAGACAGACAAACGAGACAGGGGCAGATAAACCCAAGCAGAAAAAAACCCAACAAGAGAGTAAGCCTATAGAGAAACAGAAATGTGGCAAAAGCATGTAAACAAAACTAGGCAGAGACTCACATCCTGACAATGCTTTTGAAGCTGCTTTCATGCATGATTAGTGGCATCATGTGTGAATGAGCAACTTTTGCATAATTCATCAAAAAGGAACATGCATATTGCAAACAAACGTGATGTGATAGAGGAAATCTGAGCTCAGATTCGGACTCAGCACCCCAAAATTACCCTAAATCAGTTCTCAAAGTCCATGCAATTTTTTTTTTTGACCAGTGTTATGTAAAGATGTCTGTCTTATGTTTAGGGTCTGGAAGGGACCGGGCCATTACAGGTGAAGGACTTAAACGCTGGGAGCAAGGAACAGAACTGGTTGTGAACAAAAAGATTTATTTACAAAAAAACAAGTGAACAATAAGCGAAGTGCGCATCTCAGGCCGCGCGGTGCATTATGGGCAGGCTAAAGTTTTCAGCTACCAACCCACAAGCTATGGCGTCAGAAAGCAGCGAGGAGTGCTGTGATTTGGATCATTTCAACTGCTGAAAAGTTGACGATTTAAAGTGTTTTTGTAAGCTCTGTGGATTGCCTGTTACAACCAGGACTACGTACGGCAGTGGACAGAAATGGAAAGAAGAGCTGGTTGTGCTTGCGTGTGCTGCATCTGTACAGAAAGTACCGTTAGTGCTGACAAAGGAGGAAGAGTGTGCTGCTGTCGAAAATGACCCGTGCTTGTTGATAGTTGGAGAAAAACAAATTTCTGACCCCTTGAAGGCAACTGACGAATGGTTAGACGAAGTCCAGAGACTGAAATTGTGGATATTGCAGAATATTTGCTAAGCAGGGATGAGAAATCGCGACTCCACCGGCTTCATAATGACGACAATGACGGTGAGTCTCACATATAACCTCTTTGGTGTCACGTTTGTTTTGATAAGTTGACAGACATACAATATGTGCATGCATGCAGTTTCTTTATAGAACATGTCAATTTTACAATATTACGTGCCACGTCATTCATGCACATTCATCCGATGCACGAAAACAGTGGCATGGTTTCAGGATATTGACAAAATAAATGTGTGCAAGAAACTTACAGTTTTAGTCCGACTTTTATGTCCATCTGGAACTTTCTTTTCTGTGGCGAAATTGTGTAGAATGAACGGAGGTTTACGACCACATTTCTTCTTCTTTCCATCTTTGTTTGGACTCGGCGGAGGTTTGCAATCGTGTGTTTTCAGCCAACTTTCAAGCCTTTAAATTCCATTCAAGCATTTGAAAACAGCACAATGCGCCCCTGTCATTATTGTATGTGTCGCTTAAGGCTTAAAGCCTTTGAAACAATCCCTGTAAAAGCCTTAACTTTTACAGTCCGCTAATGCTACTGTATACAAAATTCAATGGGAGCAGTGTGAGTGTGGTAGCTGGGATTTTTGCCCCCGTTTTGACCCATGCATGCGCAGATGTGATGCGCACTTCGCATATTCTCTGCTGGTTAGACGGCCTGCTGAGCCAACACAGCCCGCTTGCAGCAGTGGAACATCTGGGAGCTGCAGTGCACACATGGACAGACTTGGGAATCTGAGAACAAGCAGGAATCCTGTAGTATAAGCTTCTGGAGCCGGGGCCAGGTAGGACGCACAGAGCCGAGAACAGGAACTAGGAGAATGGAGGAGAGGAGAGGTGAGTGACTGCACTGAAGCCTTTAACAACATACAGTTCACAGAAGGCTCAAAACAGGAATGTTCACCACTCTGGAAAAAATGTTCACAGTCTAAGAAATAATGTTTGCTGTTCGGAATCATTCACAGTTCATGAGTTATCTTCAAAGGTCAGAGTTCAGGTACGTCTAGTGATGCAATTCCAATTAAGCATGACTTGACTTTAGAAATGACTTGGAAAGTTCTTAGTGGTTCAATATCAGAGTTCATACAGTTGTAGGAAAACAGTTCTTGGAAATAGTTCTTGGTACTAGTTCTTGGAACAGTCCTTAGTCATGTGCAGTCATGGAGAGGAGCTGCGTGACAGCGGAATCTCACAGAACATGAAGGAACTTAACTGAAGCATGTCAGAGCTACGTGCTCTGTAGCTGACAGCCGTGGTGCAGATAGTCATTGAGCCAGGAGCATTTGCGACATGGAAGCCACGCAGGAGAGTGTCTGGAAACAGCAGAGAAAACAGGTGTTCCTAGACAAACTACACACAAGGTTAAATAAAGGGAAAAGGACCAGGGCAAAAAAAAAAAAAGCGCTGTGAATACTTTCCGTATCCACTGTAGGTACACACTGCATATACAGCAGTGTTCAGAATAATAGTAGTGCTATGTGACTAAAAAATTAATCCAGGTTTTGAGTATATTACTTATTGTTACATGGGAAACAAGGTACCAGTAGATTCAGTAGATTCTCACAAATCCAACAAGACCAAGCATTCATGATATGCACACTCTTAAGGCTATGAAATTGGGCTATTAGTAAAAAAAGTAGAAAAGGGGGTGTTCTCAATAATAGTAGTGTGGCATTCAGTCAGTGAGTTCGTCAATTTTGTGGAACAAACAGGTGTGAATCAGGTGTCCCCTATGTAAGGATGAAGCCAGCAGCTGCTGAACATGCTTTTCTCTTTGAAAGCCTGAGGAAAATGTAACGTTCAAGACATTGTTCAGAAGAACAGCTTAGTTTGATTAAAAAGTTGATATATCTTTTGGGATAATGGTGTTTAATCCCTTCAGCAGAGTTTTAGAACAGAACCACATGTAGTGGCTCAACACCTCAATGAGACTATTTTTCCCCTTTAATAAAAATCCACTTTATTTATATGAGCGAAGCGTGGTGTGAAGCTTGCTCATGATACGCTGAGTCCCAAAGTGCCAAATTTTGAGACCACAGTGAAGCAGGAAATGTCAAATGTTGAACACTCCTGAAATCGGCACTTCCTGGATTGACAGTCAATAGGATCTTGTGGACTCTCACGGGAATTCAGCAGCAAGTTGACACTAAAACAGGAAGTGCCAAATTTTGAGTCCACAGTGAAACAGGAAATGTCAAATGTGTTTAGTGTTTTTTTTATATAATTCCCTCTGAGTTTTGATCTGTTTTTTTATTAACCTGTTCTTTGGTATGTTGTTTTGCTGCTGCATTTAATCCTCTGCAAGGTTTCTGTGTAACTTTTTGTTTTTCTCATTAAGTAATTAGAAAAAAAGTCAAATGTTGAACAGTTTCTGGTTTGACAATAAACAAGATCTTGCGGGATCTCACAGGAATTCAGTGGCAAGTTGAGACGGAAACAGGAAGTGCAAAATTTTGAGTCCACAGTGAAACAGGAAATGTCAACTATTGAACACTTCCTGGCATGGGTGTAGCTGGGTTGCACTGGACTCCTCTGAAATCTGATTTGACACCCCAGGTGCCACCCAGATGATTAACATGTCACAACACCGCACGTCTAGTTGAAAACAGCCATTTTGACATTGGTGACACATACTGACTGCTAGGTCCCTCTTGTACAGTAGTTGACACCGTGTCCCACAAAAAGTTCTAATCCACCTTAGTAGAAGAAGAAAAATTTTTGAGCAAGATTCGAAGCTGAGCATGTCACCTGAACCACAGACTCTTAGTTATATTGGTGAGTAAATGGCCTTATTTTATGCCAGACATTAGCTCCAGGTTGTTAAAAGCGGCATATCTTCTTTAATTCAGGTTGCCTTATGTATACGTGTTTCTCCGGTGATGTTAGATTAATAACATGAGCAGGCAGCAGCTGATTCATGCTCTGCTTTCTTATTTGAGATGTAAGATGCCGCCCCAGTGTTTCTCAATTGCCCCAAAACATCTTGGAACACTTGGTATTTCACACATTTTAATTTGTTGATTCCCTTTCAAACCCAATAAATAAATAAATTCTAAAATTAGCTTCCTCAAACTGATAGCAAATCTCTACAACTTGGTATAAATTTAATTAAAAATATAAAATACAGCTTCCTGAGGATTTTCTTAAAAAGAAGACCTGAAAGTTCAGGTCATTTGGCCATATTGTGCAGCCCTACTGTCAACGAGCTGAAAGGATTAAATATGAATTCACATCTGCATTAAAAAAATGCATAAAGTGGCAGGGGGTTAAGAGGGGCACAGTTGGAGGGTCTGGGGTGGGGGGGCAAAGCTCCCTCCCAGAAGATGAAGTTTTTTAGCCATGCTTAAGCTCCCCACAAGCATTTACTGAAAAAAAAAAGTTTGAAGGACCTAAATTACATGGTGAGATGCTGAAGAGCTTCGCTCGTTCATTACAGGACTTTTAGGATAAGTACCTTTCAAAGTATGAATTTACATTAAAACGGGTTTAAAAAAAGATTGCACAATAAAAATCAATATAATACAATGGAACTCATATTTTAACCCACATTTTAACACTGTCTGAGTAAAATATTTACAAAAAACAAGCTGATCATTAATTATTAAAGGGAAAAAAGTATATTTTAAGATTGGCTTTAAAAGTCAACTTTCTACATGATAAGGAAAGGCTCTCGAAATTTGTCACTGGTCTGTACATTCTGCTTTGTACTGTCTAAGTTGTATGGAACTTTTCATGACATATTCTTAGCCTTTGGCTTTTTGACCCCAAACATGCAGTATATAAGCAGGGTGTAGACCCAAAGTCAACCTGTGTGATGTGTTTGCTGACTATAACTGGCATCATGTCAGACAGCAGAGATACGGCACCAGAAAACCTTCGAACAAAACTGTTTGAAGCTTTTCTTGTCCAGAATGAACAGTGCTGCAAAATGTAATAAAACAGAAATAGACACAAGTTCCACCCCAAAGGTAAAATGTTAAGGACCCCTTCACACAGTACGAATAAGTACAAATCAGGGAAAATCACGGTGGGACAGCTCGTATGAGCAAACCAAGAAAACATCGAGCTGACGGACAGGTGTGAACAAACCCGCTGCGAGGGGTTGGTAAGGTTAGACCTTACTTGTGTGAAGCGCCTTGAGGCAACTTTGTTGTGATTTGGTGCTATATAATGAAATAAATTGAAATTGAGCAGCTGGAGCATGTGTAACCACATCGCGCAGCTGCTGTGAAAAAAAAAAACAGTCGTTCGAACCTGCAATTTACAAAAGCTCTGACTGCCAGGCAGAAACTTTACGACTACGCTACCATCACTGTCCTGTAAAGGGTGTGAAAAATGCCTGGAATCAACAAGAACATAAATATATTTTTTAAAATAAGAGAAAAAAGCGCCATGATAACTGACCAAACAGCATTTTTCACAGCATATTTCTGCTGCATTTGTCGCACTGTTGGCTTGTCCATATAGTCCTGCGGTGTGCCACTCACAGGACACGCGTGTCCTGTCAGACAGACGTGACATTCCGATGGCCTGCTGTGTGCCCACATGAACTGATGGTCCATTTCATCTGGGACAACCTGTCAATGTGTGTGCTCTCCAGCCCGTCAGAAAAGCCATATATGTTTTTATGTATTTCCACTTGAGGACAGCAAGCACACACGTGCATGTCTGTCAAAACATGGTACGTGTTCTGCAGCTGTGACATCCAGGACCAGAGATGTCAACAGCAGCAGCTGTTCTTGCTGTTGACAGCACTCACGCCCCCTGTCCAGTCACTGCACAGACCAAGGTGTCACTCTGTGATCAGATGAGAGGCGCCTCGGCTGTGGGTAGCACGCGAACCACACGCACGCGTGTGTTGGGGGGAGCGGGATGGGGGGCACATCAAACACATGCATACATATGTTGTGAGGGGAGCTGACACTCTAGCACATAACATGTGTACTCAGCAACTCCACAGTTGTGGGGGCACTTAGAAAAATTTCACCGCCAGCTCAAAAGTGAATGTCTGCTGACTGTTTTCGTGCTAATAGCACAAAAGGCCCCACATTTTGTAAGTGCCAAGCGAGCAGTATTAGATGTTCGTGTGTCACCTGGAATTTCGCCGACACCTGCTGCTACAGGGATCGAATGGGCTCTCACAGCGCACACTCTGTCTTTTAGACGCTGGTGTGCGCAAATAGTTGTCGCAACAGGTGTACGAGGTGTTGGAGGCAGCTACAATTTAATATGTGTTGCATATGATTCCTGCTTCATGCGCAATTCCACCATATTCATACTTTGTGTAAAGGGGCCCTAAGAGAAGAAGGTGATTAGCTCTAAGTCTGGTGCACATTTTATAATTGGACATTTTGAGACTCATAAACTGAGGAGTTGGCTGGCTTGTTAAAACATAATTGCATTCCTCGTCCTGGCAGTGGGACAGTTTGCATGAACAATGTGAGACATCCAACACAGAGCTGTGGTTGTTCTTGCTAAGACACTTTATTTCAATTCTATTTCTATTAAATGGAAGAATTACATATACTTATGTGTTTCTAAACCAGCTTGGCTCAGCAATAAAATTCTCTCTAATATCTTTGGAATGGATATCGTCTCCCACATCCACTCAGTTTGTTGGCAGTCACTGTAGTCTATCATTTTGTAGCAGATCCTCTGGGTGGCCAAGTTCATTTTACATCTGAACAGTCTCATTTCAGCCTGCATTTGTAAGAATTTTTGGCTGAAAATGACTTTTCTGGCATCACCAACATTATATTAAAAAAACAGAATAGCATTCAACAAATAATAAAACTTGGTGTCATAAATACAGTTAAACATAATATCACCAAATTAGTGATAACCCCCCCCCCCCCCCCCCAAAAAATAACGGAAATATATAAATTTAAATGTCTTTAATCAGGACTAAAACAATATTCAAATAAATAGTTGTGCTTTCTAAAATTAGGTGAGAATTCATACTTCCACACACGTGCGACTGGCCACTCGGTGAAAACATGCTTGGACTGTATGTTGTTCTGTTGAAATCAGCTAGTTTGGTATTGTCTCTGGATTGGTTCTGTCAGCCAGCTGATAGCTATCGTTACCTGGAATGATGAGATTTATACACCAAGCTGATCTGAAATTAACCATTGTACATTAAATTGACTTTATTGATGAGTCCAGTAGATGTTTTTGGCACGGGTGAACTGGGCAATTTTGTCATGACACATAGGGGGTGGCACAAGCACTTAAAAAAAAAATCATCTGTGCCACAAAGTGGTTTTCACATCACTGTGTGGGGAATTGGCAAATTAGTTTTCCTGCAGCTGCAGGCGCTAGAGGTGGGCGAATCGATACTAATATCGATAATATTGCTAACAATGCTGGTATTGATATTGAACGATCTTCTTGTAAAAAGATTGATACTCAAGCTTTTTTCTCTCCCGCACGCACTGAGTGCTGCACACGCAGATTCATCAAAGTCTACTCTCTGTCTGTAAGAGCAGTGCTGCACTGTGTCACACAACACGGAGCGGTGCACCCTTGTATTGTGGTTTGTCAGCCTTCTACCTCAGGAGATTTTGTTTTAAGTTGTGTTGAGTGATATTTTTTTAAACAAAAATGTTGATTGTGATAAAGTATTCTGTTGTCACATACAATGTCTGGCGAAATTCTATCCTAGGTCTTTTGGATCCTTTGGATCTATGAAGCTTAAATATGAAAAAGTATCGATATCGGGGATACTGGGCCTGTATTTACTTGGTATTGGATCAATACCAAAATTCCCGGTATTGCCCACCTCTAGCAGGCGCCCCTCCCTGCTAGGATGGGATCTCGCCCGTGGAGTAATTCAGTGTCGAACCGCCACTGGACGAGTCTGATCCCTTTGAAAAGTAACCAAATTACATCTATTTGGATTGAGTTCTGCAATGTTTTCACCAAACTAAAACAGTCACCAGAGGGCACTGCCGACCTTGAGAATATGGCCATTTCAAACCTATGTAGCCTGGGAATGAGCAAGAGAATGGTCTGGAAAACCAGGCTGACAGTCAAAACACAGTTAGCTAACATAAATATAAAGGTCATGTTGGGAAAGTGTAGTGACACGGACCCACAACAGGGGGCGTAAATGAACGGACAATGAAAGAGTCGAATATGAACACTTTACTGTTGTGAAAGAGCACAACCAAAACACAGCGGATTACAGAATTTGTGAAAACAGTCAATTCACAAAGGTGACGTGTGGGCAGGCTCGAGGATAGAAGACGTCTGTCCTGAGAAGAACCGGAACCACATGATTTCCTCCGCCACTGAACCTGGAGAATACTTGAGCCGCCAAGTCCCCAGGTGGCCACCGTCTCCGAATATCGGATCTGGTACTGCTGGCGAGGAGCAAAAACAATAAGATGTGGGTGCGTGCACATCCAGTAACAACAAAGGTTGAGAATCCACCTCCACCTCTCACACACACTCGTGCAGCTCCTGTCTTAAACACTTATCTGGTTGGGGTGTGAAGCGAAGCCGTCGCTGATTACGCCAACCTCACTGATAAGGCACTCCACAGGAAAGCAGCTGCAAAATGAATTCAGACTAAGACACAATTAGATTCTGGCTGAGGAAATTACCTTCACAGGTAGATGATATCTCGGCAACGAGGTGGAGATGACGTCTGGTTTTTATGGAGTGGAATGATGAAGTGTAGATGGGTGACAGCTGTCATGAGATAATGAGTGACAGCTGTCACCCCCGGCTGTGTCCGTGGCGGCGGCGCCCTCTCGTGCCTGAAGCCCGCACTTCAGGCAGGGCGCCCTCTGGTGATGGGCCAGCAGTACCTCCTCTTCTGGTGGCCCACACAACAGGTCAACTTTATTTATCCCGAAGGAAATTATTTTGCACTAATAACCTTAGGGCCCTGTCCCACTGGCGTTTAGGAGGATTTGCGTATGGATTGCACACAAAATTGGCTCATATTCGCTTAATATCCGCAATATCCGTGAAACATGCTTGTATGAGTTTGTTGACACCCACGCACGTCCACAATTATCTGCAGAGGCACGTTTTTCCATTACCAGGATTTGTGAGCTGCACAAAATTTTGGCTGCAGATGACATCTGTCTTACATACTCCATACATACTCAATACATACTCCATACATACTCAATACATACACAATACATACTCAATCTATGCGCTGTATATTCGCCGTCATCTGCTGATATCCACAACTGACAGAGATTTGCGGCTTGGCAGCGGACTGGGACAGTGTGTAAAATGGATATTTTGCGTGCACATCATGTCCACATCACGAACTAAAATAAGTTGTAGCGACTGCATACAGATTGGCCACGAACAAAGCGTTTTTATTACGTCTGCTTTGCATCTGATTTGCGGCGGATGCAAATCAGATGTGCTGTGTTCACAGCTGGATGCTGTTCTTTGTTCTATCGGTTGCCACGCGCTCTGCGCTGGATGCTGTATGTATAAAATAATTATTTCGTGGCGGATTAATCATTTTATTCTGCAAATTGGCTGTTGAAAACATCTCTAATCACCTCCTGAATCAAAGAAAACATTTTGAGCCATCTAAAAAGGTAATTATTTGACTTGTTTACATTGTCAAGACTGATAAAACAGTTGCGTGTTTTTTCTTTCTTGTCTAGAGCTGTTACAGTATTTATTCCTGTTTATAACAGGAATATTTTATAAGTTCTTGTTATAATCGTTATTCAGACAAGCTGCGCTCTGATGTGATCCACTGACGTCACCACTCGCCCTGTTCACTGGTTCTTTACTCCAATCGACTTGCCCAAGTCCAGCAAATGCTCCAGAGGCTGTATTGTTGGTGTGAATAGTGATGCCAAAAGGCCCGAGTGCGCTTCTTTTATGACCGCAATGCAGATGCCGTGCACGCGCAACACGTGCGCGATGCATTCATAATACACCCGTAATGCTGCCATGATAATCTCAATGCGTCGGATCCGTTTCCTCACTACATGCATTATACAACCGTGATTGTTCATCATATATTCGCTATATATTATTAATATATCCATAATTCATACTGGGACATTTGTCATTTTTTGCCATTTTTGTTGTGGACGACAACGAACACCCGAACTTTGTATACTCAATTCATGCGCAATTAATCCTCTCCCCAGTGGGACAGGGCCCTTAGAGACAGGGAGCAGATCAATAAAGCAGGGTGCCAATTTTCTGCATGGGACCCAAACCTACAGATCCTTATTAGAAAGCCAAAAAGCCTGACCCACCTTGCTGCTTGTAGCAACTAAGCGAGGTTTGTTGGTTGTTTGCTGGGAAATAATGCAGCCCGTGCTCTGCACCACATAAAATGAATGCGTCAATCCAGGGCATGAGCTGAGGACATGACCACTTCATCCTCCAGCTCAGGAAACCATGAAGACTGGTGACAAGTAGAAACAATAAAATGGTGACAGAGACGGGCATGCAGCTGAAAAAGCTGGCTGTGGCAGATAGATCTGAGAGGTGGGGATGGACAAGTTGTCTGCCTGGGTGGTTGACATCTTGTACCCAGGGCACTTCTGCAGTGTGGTGGATGCAGTAATATATGGCACCAGCACGTACTCCAAGACCTGACCTGACTAAAAAGACGATGACAATATGAATAAATCTGTTATGAAATGCTTTGCTGCAGACTCTAATGGCTACATCACGTCTTTTTACAGTATAACACTAAATATCCCTGCATTAGGTGAGCAATCTGTGCTTGGAAAGAAATGAAAATATCTTGTGCTTTGTGAAGACTGTGCAAACTGCAGAAACCAGAATCATAAATTTTAGGCCTGACTGTCCAGATCTGTAGCATGTGTCAGAGTAAATGTGCTTTCCCTAATGAAAGCATAGCATAAAATGAGCAGTGAGCAATTCACCACCGCTGTTCATGGTGTCATCACAATGTGCAGTGTTTCCACTGAATTTGTGTGTATGGAAAGAAAAGCTTTTATAAGGATTTTGAGCTTTACTCACTTTTTTAAACACTATTATTTTGAACACAAATGTAGATATGGTACTCCCAGAAAGTATTCACATGGTCTACTTTTTCCATATTTTGTTATGTTACAGCCTTATTCCAAAATGGAGTAAATTATTTTTCCCCCTAAAAATTCTACTCACAACACCCCATAATGACAACATCAATCAATCAATCAATTTTATTTATATAGCGCCAAATCACAACAAACAGTTGCCCCAAGTCGCTTTATATTGTAAGGCAAGGCCATACAATAATTACGTAAAAACCCCAATGGTCAAAACGACCCCCTGTGAGCAAGCACTTGGCGACAGTTGGAAGGAAAAACTCCCTTTTAACAGGAAGAAACCTCCAGCAGAACCAGGCTCAGGGAGGGGCAGTCTTCTACTGGGACTGGTTGGGGCTGAGGGAGAGAACCAGGAAAAAGACATGCTGTGGAGGGGAGCAGAGATCAATCACTAATGATTAAATGCAGAGTGGTGCATACAGAGCAAAAAGAGAAAGAAACACTCAGTGCATCATGGGAACCCCACAGCAGTCTAAGTCTATAGCAGCATAACTAAGGGATGGTTCAGGGTCACCTGATCCAGCCCTAACTATAAACTTTAGCAAAAAGGAAAGTTTTAAGCCTAATCTTAAAAGTAGAGAGGGTGTCTGTCTCCCTGATCTGAATTGGGAGCTGGTTCCACAGGAGAGGAGCCTGAAAGCTGAAGGCTCTGCCTCCCATTCTACTCTTACAAACCCTAGGAACTACAAGTAAGCCTGCAGTCTGAGAGCGAAGCGCTCTATTGGGGTGATATGGTACTATGAGGTCCCTAAGATAAGATGGGACCTGATTATTCAAAACCTTATAAGTAAGAAGAAGAATTTTAAATTCTATTCTAGAATTAACAGGAAGCCAATGAAGAGAGGCCAATATGGGTGAGATATGCTCTCTCCTTCTAGTCCCCGTTAGTACTCTAGCTGCAGCATTTTGAATTAACTGAAGGCTTTTCAGGGAACTTTTAGGACAACCTGATAATAATGAATTACAATAGTCCAGCCTAGAGGAAATAAATGCATGAATTAGTTTTTCAGCATCACTCTGAGACAAGACCTTTCTAATTTTAGAGATATTGCGTAAATGCAAAAAAGCAGTCCTACATATTTGTTTAATATGCGCATTGAATGACATATCCTGATCAAAAATGACTCCAAGATTTCTCACAGTATTACTAGAGGTCAGGGTAATGCCATCCAGAGTAAGGATCTGGTTAGACACCATGTTTCTAAGATTTGTGGGGCCAAGTACAATAACTTCAGTTTTATCTGAGTTTAAAAGCAGGAAATTAGAGGTCATCCATGTCTTTATGTCTGTAAGACAATCCTGCAGTTTAGCTAATTGGTGTGTGTCCTCTGGCTTCATGGATAGATAAAGCTGGGTATCATCTGCGTAACAA
Organism: Thalassophryne amazonica; assembly: GCF_902500255.1. Lineage (NCBI taxonomy): Eukaryota > Metazoa > Chordata > Actinopteri > Batrachoidiformes > Batrachoididae > Thalassophryne > Thalassophryne amazonica. The sequence continues at coordinate 49,037,353 of NC_047109.1, read as the reverse complement.
TGAAAATTTAAGCAATGCCGTCTAATAATACTGCCTAAGGGAAGCATGTATAAAGTGAATAAAATTGGTCCTAGCACAGAATCTTGTGGAACTCCATAATTAACCTTAGTCTGTGAAGAAGATTCCCCATTTACATGAACAAATTGTAATCTATTAGATAAATATGATTCAAACCACCGCAGCGCAGTGCCTTTAATACCTATGGCATGCTCTAATCTCTGTAATAAAATTTTATGGTCAACAGTATCAAAAGCAGCACTGAGGTCTAACAGAACAAGCACAGAGATGAGTCCACTGTCTGAGGCCATAAGAAGATCATTTGTAACCTTCACTAATGCTGTTTCTGTACTATGATGAATTCTAAAACCTGACTGAAACTCTTCAAATAGACCATTCCTCTGCAGATGATCAGTTAGCTGTTTTACAACTACCCTTTCAAGAATTTTTGAGAGAAAAGGAAGGTTGGAGATTGGCCTATAATTAGCTAAGATAGCTGGGTCAAGTGATGGCTTTTTAAGTAATGGTTTAATTACTGCCACCTTAAAAGCCTGTGGTACATAGCCAACTAATAAAGATAGATTGATCATATTTAAGATCGAAGCATTAAATAATGGTAGGGCTTCCTTGAGCAGCCTGGTAGGAATGGGGTCTAATAGACATGTTGATGGTTTGGAGGAAGTAACTAATGAAAATAACTCAGACAGAACAATCGGAGAGAAAGAGTCTAACCAAATACCGGCATCACTGAAAGCAGCCAAAGATAACGATACGTCTTTGGGATGGTTATGAGTAATTTTTTCTCTAATAGTTAAAATTTTATTAGCAAAGGAAGTCATGAAGTCATTACTAGTTAAAGTTAAAGGAATACTTGGCTCAATAGAGCTCTGACTCTGTCAGCCTGGCTACAGTGCTGAAAAGAAACCTGGGGTTGTTCTTATTTTCTTCAATTAGTGATGAGTAGTAAGATGTCCTAACTTTACGGAGGGCTTTTTTATAGAGCAACAGACTCTTTTTCCAGGCTAATTGAAGATCTTCTAAATTAGTGAGATGCCATTTCCTCTCCAACTTATGGGTTATCTGCTTTAAGCTGCGAGTTTGTGAGTTATACCATGGAGTCAGGCACTTCTGATTTAAAGCTCTCTTTTTCAGAGGAGCTACAGCATTCTAAGTTGTCCTCAATGAGGATATAAAACTATTGACGAGATAATCTATCTCACTCACAGAGTTTAGGTAGCTACTCTGCCCTGTGTTGGTATATGGCATTAGAGAACATAAAGAAGGAATCATATCCTTAAACCTAGTTACAGCGCTTTCTGAAAGACTTCTAGTGTAATGAAACTTATTCCCCACTGCTGGGTAGTCCATCAGAGTAAATGTAAATGTTATTAAGAAATGATCAGACAGAAGGGAGTTTTCAGGGAATACTGTTAAGTCTTCAATTTTTTCATACCATAAGTCAGAACAAGATCTAAGATATGATTAAAGTGGTGGGTGGACTCATTTACATTTTGAGCAAAGCCAATTGAGTCTAATAATAGATTAAATGCAGTGTTGAGGCTGTCATTCTAAGCATCTGTGTGGATGTTAAAATCACCCACTATAATTATCTTATCTGAGCTAAGCACTAAGTCAGACAAAAGGTCTGAAAATTCACAGAGAAACTCACAGTAACGACCAGGTGGACGATAGATAATAACAAATAAAACTGGTTTTTGGGACTTCCAATTTGGATGGACAAGACTAAGAGTCAAGCTTTCAAATGAATTAAAGCTCTGTCTGGGTTTTTGATTAATTAATAAGCTGGAATGGAAGATTGCTGCTAATCCTCCGCCTCGGCCCGTGCTACGAGCATTCTGGCAGTTAGTGTGACTCGGGGGTGTTGACTCATTTAAACTAACATATTCATCCTGCTGTAACCAGGTTTCTGTAAGGCAGAATAAATCAATATGTTGATCAATTATTATATCATTTACTAACAGGGACTTAGAAGAGAGAGACCTAATGTTTAATAGACCACATTTAACTGTTTTAGTCTGTGATGCAGTTGAAGGTGCTATATTATTTTTTCTTTTTGAATTTTTATGCTTAAATAGATTTTTGCTGGTTATTGGTGGTCTGGGAGCAGGCACCGTCCGGGGATGGGGTAATGAGGGGATGGCAGGGGGAGAGAAGCTGCAGAGAGGTGTGTAAGACTACAACTCTGCTTCCTGGTCCCAACCCTGGATAGTCACGGTTTGGAAGATTTAAGAAAATTGGCCAGATTTCTAGAAATGAGAGCTGCTCCATCCAAAGTGGGATGGATGCCGTCTCTCCTAACAAGACCAGGTTTTCCCCAGAAGCTTTGCCAATTATCTATGAAGCCCACCTCATTTTTTGGACACCACTCAGACAGCCAGCAATTCAGGGAGAACATGCGGCTAAACATGTCACTCCCGGTCCGATTGGGGAGGGGCCCAGAGAAAACTACAGAGTCCGACATTGTTTTTGCAAAGTTACACACCGATTCAATGTTAATTTTAGTGACCTCCGATTGGCGTAACCGGGTGTCATTACTGCCGACGTGAATTACAATCTTACCAAATTTACGCTTAGCCTTAGCCAGCAGTTTCAAATTTCCTTCAATGTCGCCTGCTCTGGCCCCCGGAAGACAATTGACTATGGTTGCTGGTGTCGCTAACTTCACATTTCTCAAAACAGAGTCGCCAATAACCAGAGTTTGATCCTCGGCGGGTGTCGTCGAGTGGGGAAAAACGGTTAGAGATGTGAATGGGTTGGCGGTGTACACGGGGCTTCTGTTTAGGGCTACGCTTCCTCCTCACAGTCACCCAGTCGGCCTGCTTTCCCAGCTGCTCAGGATCTGCCAGAGGGAAACTAACGGCGGCTAAGCTACCTTGGTCCGCACCGACTACAGGGGCCTGGCTAGCTGTAGAATTTTCCACGGTGCGGAGCCGAGTCTCCAATTCGCCCAGCCTGGCCTCCAAAGCTACGAATAAGCTACACTTATTACAAGTACCATTACTGCTAAAGGAGGCCGAGGAATAACTAAACATTTCACACCCAGAGCAGAAAAGTGCAGGAGAGACAGGAGAAGCCGCCATGCTAAACCGGCTAAGAGCTAGTAGCTGCGCTAAGCTAGCAGATTCCTAAAAACACACAAAGTGAATAATGTGTAAATAATTTAGAGGTGATTCAGCAGAGGGAGTGCTTTAGTTAAGGCACGTGACGATTACACTGTGAAACAAATCGTTATCTAGGTAACTAGATCAGTCTAACTGCGCAGATTAAACAGCTAACAGATACAGCAAAACACCGCTGTGCTCCGGAACAGGAAGTGATACAATACCGCAGTGAGAGCCAACCACCAGTAGAGGCAAGCAACAAACATGAAATCACCTGTACATAAGTATTCATACCCTTTGCTCAATACTTTGTTGATGCACCATTAGCAGCAATTACAGCCTCAAGTCTTCTTGAATATGATACCAAAAGCTTGGTGCACCTATCTTTGGGCAGTTTCATACATTCCTCTTTGCAGCACCTCTCAGGCTCGATCAGGTTGGATGGGGAGCATCAGTGCACAGCCATTTTCACATCTCTCCAGAAATGTTCAATCGTATTGAGGTCTGGGCCACTCAAGGACATTCACAGAGTTGTCCTGAAGCCACTCCTTTGATATTTTGGCTGTGTCCTTAGGGTCATTGTCCTGCTGAACGAGGAATCGTTGCCCTAGTCTGAGGTCAAGAGTGCTCTGCAGCAGGTTTTCATCCAGATTGTCTCTGTACATTGCTGCATTCATCTTTCCCTCAATCTCCCAGTTCCCGCCACTGAAAAACATCCCCACAGCATGATGCTGCCACAACCATGCTTCACTGTAGGGATGGTGCCTGGTTTCGTCCAAACATGATGCCTGGCATTCACACCACAGAGTTCAATTTTTGTCTCTTCAGTCCAGAGAATTTTGTTTCTCATGGTCTGAGAGTCCTTCAGGTGCATTTTGGCAAACTCCAGGTGGGCTGCCAAGTGCTTTTTACTAAGGAGTGTCTTCTGTCTGGCCACTCTACCATACAGACCTGATTGCTGGGGGGGTTGGGGAGGGGGAGTCATCGAGCCACTCGTAGATCTGTTCCTACAACAGAGTCTATCCCGCATCCACCACAGAAATCATCCAATCCAGCACGTGGATCCAGCTGCATCTTGGACAGAGAGAAACAGGAAACAGTTGACCAGAAAACTACACTTAAGGTATAATTTGTCAGCATTAAGCAACAGGAAAGCAGAAGAAATACTAAGGTGATCACCAGGCACTAGCCCTAAGCTTCACTAACAGACCCAGACTTTAGATAAAGGTGAGGCTGAGACCCCTGTTTACTAATAAAATGAATTTAAAAGGGTAGGAAGCACAGTAACATACTATGCCAGTATGCTAGCCATACAAAAAGGGAAAATAAGTGTGTCTTAAGTCTGGACTTCAAAGTCTCTACTGAATCTGACTGTGCGATTTGTGGGCAGCAATAGCTCAGTTGGTAGAGCGAAGGGTGGGCAGTTCAAAACCGGCTCCCAACCAGTAAAAAATCCTCCCCAGACTGTCATTTTTTATCTCTTTTTGGTCAGAACCCCCTGCCCCCAAGTACACCTTGTATTGGTTTGGGTTACACTAGGTCAAAAACATGCAGACCCAAGCTGTATCTCAATTTAGGGGTCACATTCATTGACGGCTGCGTTCCAGCCTTCTGAGACTGTGGAGGCTAAACCAACAGTTCTGAAATGAGACGGTCTATTTGTGATTGTGCCATTAGCTTACTCCTACCCCTATTGCCTAGCAATCTTGATAGCTACGTGCCACAAGCTAAGGTAGTGGGCAAACCCCGTAGTTTAGTACGTAATCATTTTTCAATACTTATGTATGCTTTACTTGTAAATATTCCTTATTTTTGATTGTTCATATAGACTGTACATATAGAGCTTGAAATTGTGTGGGATTTTTTTTGTTTGTTCGTTTTGTTTTTGAATTGACTAACTATTTGTCTTGCAAAAAAACAAAATCTCTCATTGACTCATGGGATTGTCGGGGTTGCAAAGGATACACCTTTTGTGTTGTGTTTCAAGGGAAAGAACGCTGCACTTTCCAGCCGCATTCCAAAGAGTCTCCGTAATGGAAAGGCCTAGTCATGGCACTATGACCCATGCAGTCCATGAATGTAGCCTTCAAAAGATGTGACCCCTGAAATGGGTCACAGTCCTTGTCAGGGATTGAACACCATTAATGGACAGCACCTGACTAATGCATACGTCTAGCTGCTGCACCAAACTTCATGTTCTATTTCTCTTTCAAATATTGGAACAAACAGAGTGAACTCATATCAAACATTTAATGGCAGTTTTTTGGCGCTATAATTACACACGCAGAGAGTGAAATCAGCCTGAAAGCTTTTCCGCTGCTCTGTCTGTGTTCATTTTGGGCTCCCACCGCAGTGCAGCCACATACACAGACCCTGTTAATTTAATCCTAATTGCTCCGTCATGCCTAAAGTGGATTTCATTTATGTGTCCAGATACTGTTTTTCAGTTTTGCTTTTTGAATGCGGCACCAATCTTACCCTCCGACAGCTCTCCAGATTGGTATAATAAAGGGTTTTGGAGTTATTTGCCACCTTTTGTGATTGATAGCATGGTAATCAGTCAATAAAAAAACCTCTGTGTGACCAATGAAAAGTGTTTTGGTGTCAGATTTAACAACTGGGTGACAGGATAAAAGGTGAATTTAATGCAAAACTGAATGTGTTTTGAATCTGTCTGTGCTCGTCGCCTCAGGAGTCTGTAATGCACTAAAATTCCCAGCAGATGACACTATGCAGCCATAATTTTAACAGCCCGGCTGATCACAGTGTCTTCACCACTGAACAGGCCTGCAGGTGTTCACTGTCTAAATAGTTTCTCCACTGAAAGCCGACTGGTGAGCTTCAGCAGCATGTCGGAGGAGGCAATGCTCTCTGCAGCCCCGTCCCATCAGTTTAATGGGGTATATACCATTACGTTCGCTCTCATTTACATGGCTCATATAACCCCTCTAATGTAAGGCTAATTATTGTGTTTAGACAGTTAAAAAACCTCAGTGTTCATCATGAGTGAACATTCTGAGTTCCATAATTGTCCTTTGAAAATGTTTTCTTAGATGACAAGAAATGTTTAGATTGTAAATGCCAGGGCTGGATCAAGAGTGAAAATCTGACAGATGCATTTTTGCCCAATGATAAAATAAAAATTGTACGCGTCTTGTTATACAATAATCTTCATTCTTTTATTCAACTTTTTCTTATCGTGCACCCGCTCTGTGGAACGGTCTTCCTGCGACCGTGAGACAGTCAGAGTCTGTGGACATTTTTAAGTCAAGACTTAAAGCCTATTTTTATTCTCTTTCTTATGAATAGTTTTTATTTTTTTTTATCTGTTTTATTCTTTTACTTCTGTTTTTAATTATGTATTTGAATTTTTAAATTTTTATTTATTTTTTGTAATTTTTTCTGTTGAACTGTTCTATGTGAGACACCTTGAGACAGATTTTGTTGTGATTTGGTGCTTTATAAGCCAATTAAATTGAAATTGAACAACATTTTATTTAGTCTTAAAGTAAATAAATATGAAATTGGTCACTGGATCCTTAAACTTTGTACATAATAAACTCTACATGATGGATCCTTAATCTCTGAACATAAACAGGAATAAACAAAATTTCTAGTTTTTGTCAAAAGCATTTCCTTTCAGAGATTATTGGCATGAATGTGTTTCCATATACTTGAGCTGAGCTCTTGCAGCTGCTGTGCTGCACATCAGGATGTAATTCATAAAGAATGCAGCACGTCTCATTTTGGGAGGAAAAAATGTTTTAGTCGACTGTAGTTTCTTGTTTGTATTACAACGTTTGTAAGAGATGTCATTTTATTTAAAGCGGTAATTCATTTTGAAGTCATTAATTCCGACTGGACTCTATCTCGGCAGAGAGACGTGCAGCGTTTGGAGCTGTGTGAACGGAACGGAGGACGATTCTCGTTTCTTGACTGCAACAAGACAAGAGTCCCAGTTAGTGACTTTAATCCACACAAAAGTGACTCACTGTATTTTAATGGCTTTGAGAGAGGTTAAGAAGCGGACTTGCCGTTTCTGAAGAGCAGCGAATCAAAGAACCAACGAGCTAGTGGATCGAAGCATTGCTTCCATGGTTCACGCTTCAAAGTGGAGTCGCGCTGCAGAAACGGTTGATTACAGACCCGCTGCAGACCAAACCCTGAATATCCAACTTTATTTGTACGTCCGTATGACTCTGAAACTCGGAAAAATCCGTCTAATTTACAGACAATCTGTATAGGTTGACATGAAAACCATCGAAAATGTAATTTCAGTCATCATAGAATGCCTTTCAAACACACTATTGTCTGAAAACTATTTATAAACCACTCACTGTTTCTTGCTGAAATAAGCGCCCAATTTTCCTTGCACAACTTTTTTCCTGGATGCCATGATCATTATCGACTCGATTGGACTGACGCTATGTTTGTTGATCCGGTTTGAATTTTCCTGTGTACACCTGCGTGGTGCATTGTGGGATCAAATCAAAAGTTGTGTTCACAGCGGGGACACGTTCAGCACTATTCAGGATTATTCAAGATTTTTTTTTTACCAATGACGAACGATGCCTAAAAAAATCTGACCGATGCAACTGCATCGGTCCAAAGCAGTCTGGATCCGGGCCTGAATGCGGTGGAGTTTGGTCACCCGCAGTTCAAATGTCAGCATGGTGTTTTTTAGCCGTGCTGTTTTTTTTTTGTTTTTTTTTTGGAGATTGAGGACCTGGCTCTTCAGTTTGGAACCACTGCTTAAAAAGCACGTTGAACATTCCACAGAGATACATTCAGGTCTGATATCCCTTTCATTCTATCTCTGTTCATTTTGGGTGATCTAATGTTTCTTAAACATTTAACTTCCTCAGATGCTGAATTGGTTCAAGCTGCACTTATGTTGGGGAGGACAAGTACAAATAGACTGAAAAACCGTTTGAACCCAACTGCTGTTAGAGCTCTGAATGCCACTGGAACCAAATAGTCAGGTCACATGCCATATTAGTGCAATATTTGTTTTTATAATAATGGCTGAGTGGATCCTTGTCATTTGATGGGTGCTTTGTATGTCACATGACATCCCATTTGTGTTGCATTGGCTTTAGAGTGCAGTTTGGTTTCATTTAGAGTGCAAATTTGGTTCCATACGTTTGGTACCATTGCACTCTGCGCGCACACACACACACACACACACACACACACACACACACACACACACACACACACACACACACACACACACACACAATGTGTGCATGCACGCACACACAAAACAAATCCACTGTGCTGTCTGGAGGCTGTTAGCAGGAAGTTAGAATGAAAAGCTGGACTAATTTCTGACGTGATTTTTTTTTAAAGCTGCACTGAGGATGTACACAGTCTTATTTTTTTTGTAGTACACCTGCGTGCAATCACGAACCCCGTTGTGTGAGCGCACACACACGGGACAACGGCACAAGCGAGACGACAATTTGATTGAGCTAACTGACGGTGACACACACACATTAACACAATCCACTCCGCTGTAAGCCGTCTGGATGCATGAAGAACTGTTCAGATGAAACGCTGGCGTGATTTTTGGCTGGACTGAGGAACTACACAAAGTATTTTTTATTTTTTAAATTTTTTTATGGAAGTCCGAAGTCAGTGCACTGCATCAGTGGACTACACATCACAATTTGGACTTTAGCAGCAGTGACAAACACCAAAATGTAAGTCCTTTATCTGTTGTTTATAAATTAATAAACTATCAAATGACAAGGATCTATTTTAGCCATTATATAAAACAAATATTGAATGTTTCACTGAAACAAAGCACACTAACCACTTGGCCACCACACCAGCAACACTTACAAATAAGGACAGGATAGTCCCTTTGCCCAAATTTAAGAAAAAACAGAGCACCGCGCTCATAGAGTGCAAACCTCTGCCAACACTGTAACATGTTGTGTCGGGTAGTTGGGATACAGTTCCAGATGGGAAACCTTTCTCGGTCTGTAGTTCACTTCATTAGCACCGTTCATTCACATACCCCTGTACTTCCTGTTTGTCCGTCCCCTTATGTCTTCCCTATACAACAGGTACACATCTGCTCTCGCTACATCTCCCCCTTTAGTTAACTGTCAGACTCTCAAAAGAACTTCATTTGTTTTTACTGTATTTGTAAATAAGCTTTGAACAGGAAACATGGACTACGTTTACATGCAGCCAATAACCCTTTCATAACCAGAATATTAGCAATAACCTGGTTGCGCATGGCCATGTAAACACCCGCAAAAACCCGAATATGCTCATATTCCGGTTTTTAAAATCCCGAATATGACCCCTGGGTTACTCCTTTTCTAACCCAAATATCAGGCCATATAAACGCGCATTGGGATATCCCCATAGAAAGGAACATTATTTTGTGATCTGCGCATGTCCTATCTGCAAGCATTCTTGGTCTTTTGAGTACGTCAACTACTTGTATGCAGCGTGCGCAACCCACCGGACACCACAAGCAGAGGTAAACAATCATGGGGAAATCTAGACGTGGCAGCACAGCACCACACTTTTGGAGCGAGGAGGAAACCGAGTACTTCATTAGTATCGTGAAAGACATGAATATAACACCAGACCAAATCAAGCACCGGTGGAAGATGTGCGTCGCTGTTTAGATGGGGATATTCCAATTGATACCAATGACCATGTATACAGGAGTAACTCTGTCTGCTTAAGCATGTAAACGGGTTATTCCTAATGATTCAGAAACCGTAATATTGACCTTATCCCGAATATTAACGGCATGTAAACGTAGCCATTGTAAACCTGAGCACTAAACATTCAAGTAACGCACATTACTTTTCCTTTCGCCTCTTTTTTTTTTTTTCTTCTTCAATAGTGCACAACAGCTCCTGTAAACATCCTGGTTAACATCTTGTATAAAAACACATAACCTTTTTTTTCCTCTCTTTTTCAATATCACATTCTCTTTTAGACTGAACAAACATCAAGCATATCTTTCTTCTCTAGAGGTCAGGGTTGACCACCTGGTCCCCAAGCTGTGCAGGGAGTATTCTGTCCTGTGAAACAAAACCACAGCTTTCTATCTGGTCTACAAATTCAGTCTATTGTGGTGGTCTTATGGTCCAGCCCAATCTAGTCTTTCTGAGAGTCTGTGGAATGACCCTTATGTGTGATCCGTTCTGCCTTAGACTTCCTGAGGGCAGGTCTGTGTTGTAAGACCTGGGTGTCTGAGCTGGACCACTGACAGTCCCTGTTTCCTTTGTGTCTTATCCAGACCCTTTGTCCTGGTCCGAGCTTTTGTCTTGTCTTTGTGTTGTGTCATTTGTTGAACCAGGAAGCCTGTTCTTTTATGTCCCGGTCCTTCTTTCAGAACGCCTGGAGGTCCAGCCATCCAGGTTGAAGTTTCTCTTGACTGACAGGCAGGGGTGTCCTGATGTTGCAGCCCACCAGCAGCTGCACCGGGGATGAACCGTGTGACAAAGGAGTGGCCCTGTAAGCCATGAGAGCTTTGTGTGGATCTTCCTCCTTTTTCAAGAGATATTTCACCATCCTCACCGCCCTCTCAGCCTCTCAATTACTTTGAGGGTAGCGGGGGCTGCTGGTCGTGTGTGTGAAGTCATACTCTCTGGCGAAGGCTGCAAACTCTGCTGCAGAGTACTGGGGTCTATTGTCTGTGATAACGGTCTCTGGGACTCCATGACAGGCAAAAATAGACTTCAGCTTTCCTGTAACGTGTGCTGCAGTGGTGGAGGTAAGGTTAGCCACTTCAATATAATGTGAATATGGAAAAGATCTGCTGCCATACGCTGCCATGGCCTTTCTGGCAACAGGGGAGGTGATGGTCTAGTTGTTAAAGTGTTGGGCTTGAGACCAGAGGATCCTCGGTTCAAATCCCAGCCTGACTGGAAAATCACTAAGGACCCTTGGGCAAGGTCCTTAATCCCTTAGTTGCTCCTGGTGTGTAGTGGCAGCACCCTCACATCGGGGTGAATGTGAGGCATTATTTGTAAAGTGCTTTGAACGTCTGATGCAGATGGAAAAGTGCTATATAAATGCAGTCCATTTACCATTTAACAGGGTTGTCAGCAGCTCTGGTGCATTGTGAGCCTCACATGCACAGGTTGCGCAGTTTTCCACTTTCTGTTTAGTGTGTTTGGTCAGACCTGGCCAACATATGGACTGCTGCGCCCCGGCAACACACTTTGTCATGCCTTGGTGACCTTCATGTATTTTGTTGAGCATTTCCTCTTGCATCGTGACAGGGATGACGAGTCTGCCGCCTTTCATCTGTAGTCCGTCTACAACCAGCAGTTGTAGTACAGCTGCAGTTGTGATGGAAGAGCTTTTCTGCTCAGAGGCCATCCTGTTTCCACCATGTGTTTCAGTCTTTTGCAGACATCATCTGCATCCTGTGCTGTCCTGATCTGCACCAGCCTCTGCTCTGATGCTGGCAAGTGCCCCACTATCAAGTTGAGGGACACACACACATCCTCCTCCAGCTGCTTGTCCTTGTAGATGACGCCTGAATCGGTGTCTTGGACAGTGCATCCGCTGTGATCAATTTCTTTCCAGGCACATGTTCAATCTTCTATGTGAAACGAAGGAGTTGCAGCCTGAATTTCAGAATGCGAGGTGGCAAGTCATCTAGTGTTCTGAAGCCTAGCAGGGAAGTGAGAGGTTTGTGGTCGGTCTGTATCAAAAAGTCCATCCCTATCAGGTACGACTGAAAACGCTCACACGCTCAGGTTAGCGCGAGCGCTTCCTTTTCTATTTGAGCATACCTACGCTCCATGTTGGTCATGCTGTCTGATATAAAGGCGACTGGCCTCCACTCACCAGACAGCTGCTTTTGAGACAAAACCCCTCCCAGCCCAAAGGAGGATGCGTCTGCCGCAACTGTTGTCTCTCTGTGCAGGCAGTACTGTGCCAGTACTGTTGGTGAGCTCAGTTCCTCACGCAGTTCGTCAAACACTTTTTGCTGTGCACTTCCCCAGATCCAGTCAGTGTCTGTTTTGAGCAGGTCTTGTAGCAGTTGAGTAAGCTCTGCTGTGTGCGGAGAAAACTTTCCCACGTAGTTGACCATACCCACAAACTTTTTCACATCAGCTGCATCTTGGTGTGTGGGCATCTCCGTGATCGCCTTCATTTTTCCCGGGTCCGCTTCAATGCCCCTGTTGTGTGGGCCGCTGAAGAGGAGGTACTGCTGGCCCACCACCACAAGATGGCGCCCTGCTTGAATTGCGGGCTTCAAGCACGAGAGGGCGTCGGAGCGACCAGGAGTGACAGCTGTCACTCATCATCCGTACCAGCTGTCACTCATCCACTACTCATCACCACCACCATAAAGGCCGGACTGCAACTCCACCTCCCCGCCGAGAAATCAACTACCAATCAGGTAATTTTCTCTGCTGACTTAAACTTTGAGTATTAGTCTGATCTCTTTTTGCAGCCGTTTTCCTGTGGTGTGCCTTATCTGCGGAGTTGGCGTTTGGTGTGGACTGCGACGGATTCGCCTCACACCCCACTCAGATAAGTGGTTAACTCAGGAGCTGCACGAGTGTATGATTGGAGGTGGAGGTTCTCCCTCCTTTACTGAATACAGACTGTGGGATTACTGAGTGTGCGACCTCACACTCATCTGGATTGTCTCTGTTCTCTGCCAGCAGTACCGGGTCTGACTGCTGAAGACAGCGGCCACCTGGGGCGCAGGGCTTGGCGGCTCTGGTGTTCTTCAGCTCCGTTGGCGGTGGAAGCTGTGTGGATCCGGCTTTTCTCTCGCCAGGCGTCTTCTATCGTCGAGCCTGCCCACACGTCACCTGGTGTATGATTGACAGTCACTGTATTGTTATTGTCTGTACATCGTTGTGTGATTCACAACATTAAATTGTTACTTTTTGGCTTATCCATTGTCCGTTCAATAACGCCCCCTGTTGTGGGTCCGTGACACGACACTTTCACAACAGCCCCATGCACTGACTATGTGGCCCAGGAACATTACTTTGTCGACTGGAAACTGATACTTGTCATTACTGAACGTCAGGCCCTCTTCCTGGAGCCGCCCAACACTCTGTGCAGCCTGTGGTCATGTTGGTCACGTGTTGATCCAAAAACAAGAATATCATCAGTATGGCACACTGTCTCTTCTAGCCCTGTCAGCATCTGTGTGAGCTGCTATTGAAAGTGCACTGGTGCTGATGAAATTCCAAATGGCAATCTCTTGTAGCTGTATCGCCCAAAAGGGCTGATGAATGTGGTCAGCGGGACTGATTTTGGATGTAGGGGGATATCTGTCGCTGAGATAGATGATGACTGGAGTGCAGTTTGAAGCAGAAACGAGGTGATAATCTGTAAATCGCAGCTAATGATGCATGCGCAGTGAAGGCAGGGTGGACTGATTTTTAGGGGGGACTGTTCGGTCCGTGACACCAGCACACCAATCTGTAGCCTCTTCAATGGGCATTATCATGCCCATTTTCTCCATTCATTGGAGTTATTCTTTTACCTCGTGCAGTGGTAGAGGTACACGTCGTGACAGTGACAATGCATAGGGCTTGGCGTCTTCCTTCAGCTTCATTCTGTACTCCCCTATTTGGCAGTTCAGTCCAGTGAAGACCTTGGGGTGCTGTTTCTTCATGTCTGCCTCCAGCTCTCTTACACCGTCAACCAGATGCAGTAGCTTCAGGTCTGAGATTGCTGGCAGACCCAGTAGAGGAGTAGCTAACTTTTGTACCACTTGTTCTGTCCTTATATTTCATGACTGCATCAAACTGACCTCTCACGTTTAGAGGTTCATTGCTGGGCCCACACAATGGTATTGATGCTTTGGTGAGTGGGCCGTGCCATTCATCTGAGTAGGCGGTACCTGGGTGACTGTCGCGTCCGCCCCTGTATCCAGCTTGAAGGTGATGTCATGACCATTCACTTTCAGTGTCTTTTTCCATAGTTCAGTTTTATTTTCTCTGGACACCGCTCCCAGGACAAGAGTGTCCTCTTCTTCCACCTCGAGCACTGCATCTACTCTACCTGATTTACAAACAGCTGCGAAATGTCCTCTCTTATGACATTTTCTGCATTCTGCATCCCGTGCAGCACAGTTATTCAGGGAGTGTGCTGGTCCTTTTCCACATCGTCCACAGTTTTTCTGTCCTTTCTGGAAATCTTTTTGTCCCTTTCCGTTGATTGTCTTCCCTGTCTGATACATGTTTGACTTTTTCTGGAATTTCAGGAAGTGTTAATTGACTGTCCATCTGTAGCTTTTCAGACAGGACATGATGCCTGATCCCTACCACTAACCTGTCTCTGATCATTTCATCCTGCAGAGGACCATATTGACAGTGCTCCTCTAGTTTATAAACTGCAGAGATAAAGGCTTCAGCCGATTCACCTGGCTCTTGGCTTCTCTTATTGAAACAAGCCCTCTCATAGATTACATTATATTTGCATATGAAGTATTTATCAAAGGCTTCCTTCACTGCCATGTACTTCTTTAAATCTTCAGCACTTAAGCCTAATGTACCCAGACCATCATCGGCTTTGTCGCCCATAGCATAAACTTCGAAGTGGCTTCTCATGAGCTCAGTTAGATGTGATCAAATGTCAGAAGCATGTATTTAGTTCGTGCACTTGAATCAAAGTTTTGTTTTTGTTTGTCGTGGTGTCAAGTTTTTCGGTTTCTGAATACTTTTTCAGATAATTTTCGCAGAACATTGGTTATCTCTGCTATGCACAATTTGTCACTGCTTAGCACTTGGTTTCCAACTGATAACTGGAAGACACACAAACAAAAATAAAATTGGAACCTCCATCCAATTTTGGTGGTGCTGGTAAATCCCTAACAGAAAAATGAGAGTGATTGAGGCACTTTTGTTTGAGATATAATGCAAAATGTGCACCAAATGGGCTTTTCAATATTCATTTCAAATGTCCACAAAATCCACAATCTGGATCAGATCCAGATCAGACTTTGTCAGGTGATAGTGAGTGTCAGTCTGCACCTCACATTAAATATGAGAGCGATTGGGGCATGTTTGATTAAGATGTAATGTAAAATATACATTAAATGGGGTTTTCAATGTTAAATTTAAATGGCCACAAAATCTGTAATCTGGATCCAATCTGAATCAAACTTTGTCAGTTGATAAAGAATACCATCCTACATAATGCTCTGAAATATGAAAGAAATCGGATCTTTTTTGACAGAGGTATGAATTTTTGAGCATTCATTCAATGTTAAAGATAGGAATTTTTCCAATATTTTTCATGACTTTGACCTATGACCTTGAAAATATAATCAGTTCTTGCCTATCAGGATATGAATCTTCAGTAAAAATTTCATAACGATATATGAAAAATTGTTGGTTCCAGACTGTTCACAAACAGGGGTGAAAACATAAACTCCTTTAACTTTGTTGCAGTGAGGCAACTAGGTCAGTTCTTTGGCGAACCAGCTCACAAACAGATAGATGTTGAAACATCATTCTCCTGGGTGACAGTAACTGTGTTTGTGTGCTTACACAACTGCACACCAGGTCACATTTTTCATCTCATTCAACATTCAGGTTGCCCCATATCTACCCCGTGTGTAAATCTCTGGACACCCCCCTACGTATCATGCAGCAGGGTTAGACCTCCAGCCTGTAAATTATTTGCTTGGGTTTTATGGCTTTGTATCAAGCACGCCGCAGTCACTGGCTGCTGTTGTCAGCGAATGCTTTGCTGCTGGGTTTCAGGAAACAAACAGCAGCCATTGTGACATTATTAATCCGGACACGCTTGCATGGAACAATACATCTCTGCCTCTCATTTGATGTATTGAAATGAGCAGAACACAGAAATAGGCTGTTTCATTGGCAACTCATTTGATGAATAAAACATCAGCACAGGTTGGGACAGAATTGGATTTTTGAATACAAGAGCAGGAATGGTTATGGATCACAGCGCTGACCCCCCCGTGCATAATGTTTTAAAGACACTGGGCTATTTAAACTATTTTAGGTCAGGTCCTGCATACTTAGAGAGGCTTTCTGACGACTTGCAGAACTATGTGTGGTTTTTCTTTGTAAAGAAACTTTTAAACAGCTTTTCTTCCTGATTGCAATCACGTTTCACTTTATTTGGGCCTCTCTCCTACACTGCATCCTGTTTATGGAAATGTGCATTCCTGAGCCGTGAGTCACTCCAATAACAAAACCCAGCTGCTAGATGCATCCTTGCGATCCACATGAAGCATCATTTTGCAGCGGCAGCAGAGTTTAGCAGGTTGGCATTGCTGCCTCACAGCAAGAAGATCCTAGAATCGCGTCCCACCCAGTCCTTTGTGTGTGGACTTTGCATGCTCTCCTGTGTTTGTGTGGGTTCCCTACAGGTGATCCGGTCTCCTCCTACCTCCAAAGGCAATGGAATTATATTTGAAAGTTTAAATTGACTATAAGTGTGATTACATCGGTTTATCTACGTGGCCCTGTGATGGACTGACATCCTGTCCAGGGTGTACCCCCGCCTCTCCTACAGAGACTGCTGGGATCGGCTCCAGCTTCCCCATGATGACCCTTAATTGGAAGAAGCAGGAATACTTGAAGAATGTGTGCTGTCTTGGTCATCTATCTTCAGGGCAAACTAGACTGTCACAGCTTAGAGCAGCTTCCCACAAGCTCAATATCTAGACTCCTATATACAGCGGCGGTTCTACACTGAATTATTCCCCGGACAAGATCCTCTCCAAGCGCCGCCACCCCCCCAAAAAATTTTGCACAAACAGCCATTTTTTTATTATTATTTCATTATATTTTAGAAGTGCCCCTGAAATTGAAATTGACACCAAAAGACCGCAGGCTACAATATAACTTTAATACAAAATATCCATGAATTGCAAAATTGAATAAACATGCCCTTACATGCTAAATGTCTGTTATTAGACAATTTATTAATCTGTTTTTCAGGGAGGAACAATTAGCTCTTTCATTAAGGTGCATATTTGTCTCAATTTTTAACTAAATAATTAGCTTGATGTTTGTAAATAATAGGCTAAATGTGTAAATACATAGCATGAACTAATCTGCAAATTTTTCGGTATGACAGAAATTTGATCATGCAGTATTTACCTTTTTCTCCCTAAAATTTTGGTCTTCATCTGTGGATCAAAAGAAAATCTAATTTGAACTTCAAATCTTCAAATCAAATGTGATTCTTTTTCTCCATCCAATAAACCAGTAAATTATGAAGATAAGCCTCATTTTAAATTTCATTATTATTATATTATTATTTTGTCAGAGTAAATGACAACAAAAAGATAGTTGCCCCCTGCTGGAAAATTATTGTAAAAAATGGACAACACACACTATCGTTTCTTTGTAAATCGTAGGTGATCACCAAAAAAAAAAAAAAAAAAAAAAAAAAAAATGATTGTGGTTTTTTTACCACCTAAAACAGTTCTGCATTTTTAAAGGTGAAAAGCGGTCACACCATTTTCTTACTTATTTATATCTGTTGTCAACTGTCAGTCATATGGACTATGGTGTAGCACCAAAAGGATCATCTTGTTTGACTATGTGGACCATCTTAGATTTACATCCTCTGTGACATTTCTGACATATGAAGACAGACGCCTGTTATAGATGTGAGTGATTCTGCAGTGCTGACTTTCCCTCGTTTCATCGTTACAGTTTCTGATGACAGTTTGCCCATTTCTGAGTCCTTGTGATATTTGTTCCTGAATCTTTTTCTTTTTTCTTTTTTGTAAGTGACTGTTATCTGATCTCACAGCAGTCATATCACCAGTGATGACATAGAAAGCAGAATGTAATCAGAACTGAACCTGATCTCCGAGCACAAACACAAAGGAGGGTAACAGGAAAAATACATAAATTAAACTTGACACGTTCAGATGGCTCATAAAACAGGAAGGCACATTCACCCGCTGCTCTGTTGACTTAATTTAGTTCTGTCAACCGGTCCCACTTGGTTTAAATACTAAACCGAATATACAGTGGTCCCTCGCTTTAACGCGGTTGACCTTTCGCGGCCTCGCAGTTTCACGGATTTTTTTTTGTGCAATTTTGCATGCTTTTTTTTTAGCAGCGCATTGTGTTCTGCGTCCTTATCAGGCGGGCCGGTCACGGCACCGGTCGTCATCACCACGATTGCTCTCACTGCCTCCGATGCACTTACTGAGTCTGCAGGCTTGGTAAATGCAGCATCGGGCCACTCACACCGCCCTCCTGTCTGCTGTCCGGAGCTGCGCCAAATCTGGCAACAGGTCCAGAGACTATGCTCGCTGTTTTGATGCAGATGTTGACCGCAGCCACAGAGCTCCGTGGCCACCGAGAGAGGACTTGGATTCTTTGCGGGTCCCGCATCCGTACCTCCGGAGGCAGTGAGCGAAGGGAGAGTTCTGCGTGTGTCTGTTTATAATCTTCTCGCCCAGAAGAAAAAAAAGAGTATTTACGGGTGATTCGTTAACTACGGGCACTATTGGCCTTGTAAATGTAATTTCCACCACACCATTGCCTTACAATATAAAGTGCCTTGGGGCAACTGTTTGTTGTGATTTGGTGCTATATACATGTGCTCTGATGTCACTGTTTATCTCCATAGAAACTACCCAAACAATCTTTCATACAAACTGTTTAGGGACATTACAGTGTTGTGGTGGAAATTACGGCAATAGTGTGGGACAACTACATTTTGTTTAAAAAAAAATCACAACAGTTGTATGACATTGAATACCCCAATTATGTTTTGATTATTTTACTGATATTTTATTCAGAGATATTTTAAAACATTCGAAAAAATGTTTACCATTCATTTTTATCATTGAAGATCAAAAGTCTGGGTGTGGGAGAAGCACAAAACGGCAATATTTGCATATAATGATGCTGAAAAAAGGTGAAAAAGTCATCATAGACTACTAGAACAAATTTCTTAACACACTTTCATTGTAAAGATAACTATAAAAGTGTGAAATTTCCCCTTTTTTCTGTTTTTCTTACAATATGATCAAAGGACATAATAATTCAATCAATCAATTTTTTTATATAGCGCCAAATCACAACAAACAGCTGCCCCAAGGCGCTCCACACTGCAAGGCAAGGCCATACAATAATTATGTAAAACCCCAACGGTCAAAACGACCCCCTGTGAGCAAGCACTTGGCTACAGTGGGAAGGAAAAACTCCCTTTTAACAGGAAGAAACCTCCAGCAGAACCAGGCTCAGGGAGGGGCAGTCTTCTGCTGGGACTGGTTGGGGCTGAGGGAGAGAACCAGGAAAAAGACATGCTGTGGAGGGGAGCAGAGATCGATCACTAATGATTAAATGCAGAGTGGTGCATACAGAGCAAAAAGAGAAAGAAACAGTGCATCATGGGAACCCCCCAGCAGTCTACGTCTATAGCAGCATAACTAAGGGATGGTTTAGGGTCACCTGATCCAGCCCTAACTATAAGCTTTAGCAAAAAGGAAAGTTTTAAGCCTAATCTTAAAAGTAGAGAGGGTGTCTGTCTCCCTGATCTGAATTGGGAGCTGGTTCCACAGGAGAAGAGCCTGAAAGCTGAAGGCTCTGCCTCCCATTCTACTCTTACAAACCCTAGGAACTACAAGTAAGCCTGCAGTCTGAGAGCGAAGCGCTCTATTGGGGTGATATGGTACTACGAGGTCCCTAAGATAAGATGGGACCTGATTATTTAAAACATTATAAGTAAGAAGAAGAATTTTAAATTCTATTCTAGAATTAACAGGAAGCCAATGAAGAGAGGCCAATATGGGTGAGATATGCTCTCTCCTTCTAGTCCCCGTCAGTACTCTAGCTGCAGCATTTTGAATTAACTGAAGGCTTTTTAGGGAACTTTTAGGACAACCTGATAATAATGAATTACAATAGTCCAGCCTAGAGGAAATAAATGCATGAATTAGTTTTTCAGCATCACTCTGAGACAAGACCTTTCTGATTTTAGAGATATTGCGTAAATGCAAAAAAGCAGTCCTACATATTTGTTTAATATGCGCTTTGAATGACATATCCTGATCAAAAATGACTCCAAGATTTCTCACAGTATTACTAGAGGTCAGGGTAATGCCATCCAGAGTAAGGATCTGGTTAGACACCATGTTTCTAAGATTTGTGGGGCCAAGTACAATAACTTCAGATTTATCTGAGTTTAAAAGCAGGAAATTAGAGGTCATCCATGTCTTTATGTCTGTAAGACAATCCTGCAGTTTAGCTAATTGGTGTGTGTCCTCTGGCTTCATGGATAGATAAAGCTGGGTATCATCTGCGTAACAATGAAAATTTAAGCAATACCGTCTAATAATACTGCCTAAGGGAAGCATGTATAAAGTGAATAAAATTGGTCCTAGCACAGAACCTTGTGGAACTCCATAATTAACTTTAGTCTGTGAAGAAGATTCCCCATTTACATGAACAAATTGTAATCTATTAGACAAATATGATTCAAACCACCGCAGCGCAGTGCCTTTAATACCTATGGCATGCTCTAATCTCTGTAATAAAATTTTATGGTCAACAGTATCAAAAGCAGCACTGAGGTCTAACAGAACAAGCACAGAGATGAGTCCACTGTCCGAGGCCATAAGAAGATCATTTGTAACCTTCACTAATGCTGTTTCTGTACTATGATGAATTCTAAAACCTGACTGAAACTCTTCAAATAGACCATTCCTCTGCAGATGATCAGTTAGCTGTTTTACAACTACCCTTTCAAGAATTTTTGAGAGAAAAGGAAGGTTGGAGATTGGCCTATAATTAGCTAAGATAGCTGGGTCAAGTGATGGCTTTTTAAGTAATGGTTTAATTACTGCCACCTTAAAAGCCTGTGGTACATAGCCAACTAACAAAGAGATTGATCATATTTAAGATCGAAGCATTAAATAATGGTAGGGCTTCCTTGAGCAGCCTGGTAGGAATGGGGTCTAATAAACATGTTGATGGTTTGGATGAAGTAACTAATGAAAATAAAACTCAGACAGAACAATCGGAGAGAAAGAGTCTAACCAAATACCGGCATCACTGAAAGCAGCCAAAGATAACGATACGTCTTTGGGATGGTTATGAGTAATTTTTTCTCTAATAGTTAAAATTTTGTTAGCAAAGAAAGTCATGAAGTCATTACTAGTTAAAGTTAATGGAATATTCAGCTCAATAGAGCTCTGACTCTTTGTCAGCCTGGCTACAGTGCTGAAAAGAAACCTGGGGTTGTTCTTATTTTCTTCAATTAGTGATGAGTAGAAAGATGTCCTAGCTTTACGGAGGGCTTTTTTATAGAGCAACAGACTCTTTTTCCAGGCTAAGTGAAGATCTTCTAAATTAGTGAGACGCCATTTCCTCTCCAACTTACGGGTTATCTGCTTTAAGCTACGAGTTTGTGAGTTATACCACGGAGTCAGACACTTCTGATTTAAAGCTCTCTTTTTCAGAGGAGCTACAGCATCCAAAGTTGTCTTCAATGAGGATGTAAAACTATTGACGAGATACTCTATCTCCCTTACAGAGTTTAGGTAGCTACTCTGCACTGTGTTGGTATATGGCATTAGAGAACATAAAGAAGGAATCATATCCTTAAACCTAGTTAAAGCGCTTTCTGAAAGACTTCTAGTGTAATGAAACTTATTCCCCACTGCTGGGTAGTCCATCAGAGTAAATGTAAATGTTATTAAGAAATGATCAGACAGAAGGGAGTTTTCAGGGAATACTGTTAAGTCTTCTATTTCCATACCATAAGTCAGAACAAGATCTAAGATATGATTAAAGTGGTGGGTGGACTCATTTACTTTTTGAGCAAAGCCAATAGAGTCTAATAATAGATTAAATGCAGTGTTGAGGCTGTCATTCTCAGCATCTGTGTGGATGTTAAAATCGCCCACTATAATTATCTTATCTGAGCTAAGCACTAAGTCAGACAAAAGGTCTGAAAATTCACAGAGAAACTCACAGTAACGACCAGGTGGACGATAGATAATAACAAATAAAACTGTTTTTTGGGACTTCCAATTTGGATGGACAAGACTAAGAGACAAGCTTTCAAATGAATTAAAGCTCTGTCTGGGTTTTTGATTAATTAATAAGCTGGAATGGAAGATTGCTGCTAATCCTCCGCCCCGGCCCGTGCTACGAGCATTCTGACAGTTAGTGTGACTCGGGGGTGTTGACTCATTTAAACTAACATATTCATCCTGCTGTAACCAGGTTTCTGTTAGGCAGAATAAATCAATATGTTGATCAATTATTATATCATTTACCAACAGGGACTTAGAAGAGAGAGACCTAATGTTTAATAGACCACATTTAACTGTTTTAGTCTGTGGTGCAGTTGAAGGTGCTATATTATTTTTTCTTTTTGAATTTTTATGCTTAAATAGATTTTTGCTGGTTATTGGTGGTCTGGGAGGAGGCACCGTCTCTACGGGGATGGGGTAATGAGGGGATGGCAGGGGGAGAGAAGCTGCAGAGAGGTGTGTAAGACTACAACTCTGCTTCCTGGTCCCAACCCTGGATAGTCACAGTTTGGAGGATTTAAGAAAATTGGCCAGATTTCTAGAAATGAGAGCTGCTCCATCCAAAGTGGGATGGATGCCGTCTCTCCTAACAAGACCAAGTTTTCCCCAGAAGCTTTGCCAATTATCTATGAAGCCCACCTCATTTTTTGGACACCACTCAGACAGCCAGCAATTCAAGGAGAACATGTGGCTAAACATGTCACTCCCGGTCCGATTGGGGAGGGGCCCAGAGAAAACTACAGAGTCCGACATTGTTTTTGCAAAGTTACACACCGATTTAATGTTAATTTTAGTGACCTCCGATTGGCGTAACCGAGTGTCATTACTGCCGACGTGAATTACAATCTTACCAAATTTACGTCATTTGGGTGCTTGGTGGTGGCCCGTTCCCTTCTGCTTTCCACGCCCTGCTCTGGATCTTTCCTTCACACCTGTTTCTGTTCAGTAAAGAATTTTGAATGCTGTTCTCCTGTGTCTGACTCCAGCATTTGTGTCCAACCTTCTTGTGCTCCAGACCTTGTTAGTACACTGCATCACATCAGTGGCGACTGCTGGTCTGTCAAAGAGGGGCAGCTCATTGTGGGCTTACATCATAAAATGTCAATTTATTTATATTTAAATTCAAATATGTAAAATAGTCATAACAGTCCCTACTTACACAGGCATTTCATAATGTATATCTCTATTACATATCAGTATTGTATGATGGTACAATTACCAAGTGGTTATTGTGCTTGGTTTCAGTGCGAAAGTTCCCGTTTCAAACCCCACCCCTGCCACATTTCTCCATGTAATGTGGAGTTGCATGCTGACAGCAGGAATGTCAACCAGAGCTGTTGCTCCTGTATTGAATGTTCATTTCTCTACCATAAGCCGTCTCCAAAGGCGTTTCAGAGAATTTGGCAGTACATCCAACCAGCCTCACAACCGCAGACCACGTGTAACCACACCAGCCCAGGACCTCCACATCCAGCATGTTCACCTCCAAGATCGTCTGAGACCAGCCACTCGGACAGCTGCTGAAACAATCGGTTTGCATAACCAAAGAATTTCTGCACAAACTGTCAGAAACCATCTCAGGGAAGCTCATCTGCATGCTCGTCGTCCTCATCGGGGTCTTGACCTGACTCCAGTTCGTCGTCGTAACCAACTTGAGTGGGCAAATGCTCACATTCGCTGGCGTTTGGCACATTGGAGAGGTGTTTTCTTCACAGATGAATCCCGGTTCACACTGTCCAGGGCAGATGGCAGACAGTGTGTGTGGCGTCGTGTGGGTGAGCGGTTTTCTGATGTCAATGTTGTGGATCGAGTGGCCCATGGTGGCGGTGGGGTTATGGTATGGGCAGGCGTCTGTTATGGATGAAGAACACAGCTGCATTTTATTGATGGCATTTTGAATGCACAGAGATACCGTGACGAGATCCTGAGGCCCATTGTTGTGCCATACATCCAAGAACATCACCTCATGTTGCAGCAGGATAATGCACGGCCCCATGTTGCAAGGATCTGTACACAATTCTTGGAAGCTGAAAATGTCCCAGTTCTTGCATGGCCGGCATACTCACCGGACATGTCACCCATTGAGCATGTTTGGGATGCTCTGGACCGGCGTATATGACAGCGTGTACCAGTTCCTGCCACTATCCAGCAACTTCGCACAGCCATTGAAGAGGAGTGGACCAACATTCCACAGGCCACAATTGACAACCTGATCAACTCTATGTGAAGGAGATGTGTTGCACTGCATGAGGCAAATGGTGGTCACACCAGATACTGACTGGTATCCCCCCCCCAATAAAACAAAACTGTACCTTTCAGAGTGGCCTTTTATTGTGGACAGTCTAAGGCACACCTGTGCACTAATCATGGTGTCTAATCAGCATCTTGATATGGCACACCTGTGAGGTGGGATGGATTATCTCAGCAAAGGAGAAGTGCTCACTATCACAGATTTAGACTGGTTTGTGAACAATATTAGAGGGAAATGGTGATATTGTGTATGTGGAAAAAGTTTTAGATCTTTGAGTTCATCTCATACAAAATGGGAGCAAAACCAAAAGTGTTGCGTTATATTTTTGTTGAGTGTAATTCTCACATTCCAATAGTTTTCAATTAAAATGGGACTTTGACTGCTCATCCGATCATTGTGCAGAATTGCAGTGTCCAGGCTCGCCCACAGCTCCATTCACCCCCGGAGACACTCAGCATCCGGGAACGGGACAAAATCATGGCTTTATCCAGTGACTGTCGCGTTTTGTGGCAATGAAAAAAACCTTTCCAGGCAGGCCCATTGAAGTGAACGGACACTCGGCTTCTACAGGAAAATGCATTGACCACAGACTGGATGAGAAAAAAGATGTATAAGAAGTTAACAAAATAGAGTCAATTGATTCATGATAAGTAGCTGATTCTGAACAAACTCATCTTCAAGATGAATGTGTTCTAATGCATTTGTAGTCAATGAAATGATAACTATACATATTTGACCATTTAATTTTTTTTATATTTTTGGAGGAAGCTGAGCTTCCCTTGCAGTCTTAGAGAAACTGCCTCTGCATCACATGCAGGCACACAAAAAAAGAAGGTCAGATTCAAGTCACTTCAGTTAGTAATGTGAACACAGATCAAGTTCTAAACCCTCCTTAGGGTCCCTTCACACGTATCATGAATAGATACGAATCACGGCGAAACAACCACAAACAGCCCGAATGAATGAACCCCGAAAACAGGAGGGACACGTGGTGGGGCAGGTGTCAACGATCCCGCTGCGATGGTTCTGTGCACACTCGTGCATGTGCGTGAACATAGTGTGAGCAGCTGGAGCATGTGGTACCATATTGTGCTGCTGCTGTGGAGAAAAATAATAAAAACCACACATCAAAGAAACCCCACTGCACTTTCTAATATTTAACCCCTCTCATCGAGCGGACAATACAAGTATGATCCCTTTGTCCCTCTGTACATGACCCATGGTCATAGATGTACCTTCACGAAATGACATGAAGGTACATCATCCAGCCGGGTATATAAATAGTTATTACAATAACTCTGTATTTTTACAATACAGAGTTATTGTACAATAAATCTGTGTAATGTAACACGTCGTGTGCACTGAGTCATCATTTCCAGCTGCCAATGTGTGGCTGGGCAAACAGCTGAGAGGCGCATCACTGTGCTGTGTGCGCTCAGACATGGCTGCTGGTTCCTATGTGGTCATGTCTGTACATACATAGCATTTCATGCAAGTGTGCTCCCTCTGCATGCCACATGTATTGCGGGGGGGGGGGGGGGGGGAGGACACAAGCGGGGAGCACAACAGACACACACACCACGTGTTGTGGGGAGGCACAACACACACACACACACACACGCCACATATATTGCGGGGGGAGCTGACACTCTGGCACCCCATGTGTGTTGCTTGGCAACACCACACTCTGGGGCACTTAACTTTCACAGCCAGCTGTAAAGTGGTCAAGTGCTCACTATTTTCATGCTGACTGTGCGAATGGCTCCATATTTCCTAAGTGCTCTGTGAGTGGTATTGGATGTTTGTGTGTGGCACCTGAAATTTGGCACCTGTCGAGAGAGGGATGGAATGGGCACTCTGTCTTTTGGACAGAGTGCTGGTGTGCGCGATTGGTTGTGGCAACAGGTGTACGAGGTGTTAGAGGCAGCTCCGATTTTTCATGAATGGCATGTGATTCCTCCTTTGTGCGCAATTCGGCCTCATTCGTGCTATGTGTGAAGGGGCCCTTACAAATAGGCAGGCTGTCCTTTCTCCAAACTTTTTTCCACAAGTGGGCAGTTTGTCCTCTCTGTTGAGATTCAAACCTGTTCTTACACCCTGTCTGTCTGCTTTCAAACACCTTTTATTTCATAAACTGGCTGCCTGCCACCACCTTCCTGTCATTTTGGTGCTGGATGATCCACAGAGAAATATAGCGCAGAGTTGTGGTTCTGTGTTGCGTCCTAAGTGGACTTTGCCCTGCTAGAGGAGACGCTGTGGAGCCAGACAGCACGATCCTGCTGAGCGGAGCAGCGGGGAAACACCGGAGCAGTCTGTCCAGAGCCAACGCGGAGACGTGCACAGGGGGAGGAGAGCGCCTGTCCTCGGGAACAACACAGGAGACAATTGCTGAACCTCTCACACTCGACATGATAACCGTGATATGATAACCACTTTGCAGCGCAGATGATTTTTAAAGTACTTGTGACACCCCCCCCCCAGTATCATGAAAAAATGCCGCCCCAGGTGGCTGTCCGGTCACCCATATCAAAAACCACTACTGCATATATAATTTGGCTGCTTGAGGACAACTGCTTTCCTGATGATCTTGGACGCACGCATGTCCTGTTAAATTAAATTAATGTAAAAAATGTCTGTTTGAGGCTGACTCACTCTCTATGGAAGCGCATGTTAAAATGTCTAACTTTAAAACAAATAAACTCTTACAGCCTGGTACAAGAAAGAAAAAGTTTTAATCCCATGACAACCGTACAAGGAGTATTGAAGTAAAAAAAAATTCTAAATGTTTTAAGCCATGAGTTATGAATATTAGGGGAGTGACAGGTCGTTTACACTGGTGAGCCCTGCTAGCAGAGACCCCTAGCAGTGGTTGCTAGTTGTTGCTAGTTGTCCACTGTGTCTTTCCATTCTGAGTATTTTATTACAAATATCTGAGATTACATGGTTTCTTGTTATGGTTAGATGTTCCGGGTGGAACCGGACCACTTCAGGCTATGGGCTCAAATGCTAGAGAGCAGGACACAGGAAGGATTACAAAGGAAAAGATATTCATTGGTAACAATAAAATAAATAATGCTGCGCTGGGGGTG
Organism: Thalassophryne amazonica; assembly: GCF_902500255.1. Lineage (NCBI taxonomy): Eukaryota > Metazoa > Chordata > Actinopteri > Batrachoidiformes > Batrachoididae > Thalassophryne > Thalassophryne amazonica. The sequence continues at coordinate 49,009,888 of NC_047109.1, read as the reverse complement.
CCTGCAGAATAGAGAGATGGCCAGAGAGAGAGTTCCAAAGTGATGTTGCTGTGCAGGTAGCCAGAACCAGGGACCAGGGCAACGTGGGAGCCATGCAGGAATCATTTGGAACACCAGGAAAGACAGTTTGCTCTAATACAGGAATTAAGAGTTGGCCAGGTTACTGAGGTTTAGCTGCAGGTAGCTCCGACGTCTTAAGCGCATGGGGAGCGGCAGGAAGATGTGGTCAAGGTCACAGAGATGCAATCAAGCTTGGTACTCCTGTGGCTAGATCAAGGAGCATGGAATCTGCAATCTCAAGGAACATGCAATGCAAACTGCAACACAAGTATCTGGCAACTACTGATCAGAAAGTCAGGGTTTAAATAGTTAAATAGTTAATAGTAAATAGTTAATAGTTTAAATAGTAGTTGTAAAACAGCTAACTGATCATCTGCAGAGGAATGGTCTATTTGAAGAGTTTCAGTCAGGTTTTAGAATTCATCATAGTACAGAAACAGCATTAGTGAAGGTTACAAATGATCTTCTTATGGCCTCGGACAGTGGACTCATCTCTGTGCTTGTTCTGTTAGACCTCAGTGCTGCTTTTGATACTGTTGACCATAAAATTTTATTACAGAGATTAGAGCATGCCATAGGTATTAAAGGCACTGCGCTGCGGTGGTTTGAATCATATTTGTCTAATAGATTACAATTTGTTCATGTAAATGGGGGAATCTTCTTCACAGACTAAAGTTAATTAGGAGTTTCCACAAGGTTCTGTGCTAGGACCAATTTTATTCACTTTATACATGCTTCCCTTAGGTAGTATTATTAGACGGTATTGCTTAAATTTTCATTGTTACGCAGATGATACCCAGCTTTATCTATCCATGAAGCCAGAGGACACACACCAATTAGCTAAACTGCAGGATTGTCTTACAGACATAAAGACATGGATGACCTCTAATTTCCTGCTTTAAACTCAGATAAAACTGAAGTTATTGTACTTGGCCCCACAAATCTTAGAAACATGGTGTCTAACCAGATCCTTACTTTGGATGGCATTACCACTGACCTCTAGTAATACTGTGAGAAATCTTGGAGTCATTTTTGATCAGGATATGTCATTCAAAGCACAATATAAACAAATATGTAGGACTGCTTTTTTGCATTTACGCAATATCTCTAAAATCAGAAAGGTCTTGTCTCAGAGTGATGCTGAAAAACTAATTCATGCATTTATTTCCTCTAGGCTGGACTATTGTAAATTCATTATTATCAGGTTGTCCTAAAAGTTCCCTAAAAAGCCTTCAGTTAATTCAAAATGCTGCAGCTAGAGTACTGACGGGGACTAGAAGGAGAGAGCATATCTCACCCATATTGGCCTCTCTTCATTGGCTTTCTGTTAATCTAGAATAGAATTTTAAAATTCTTCTTCTTACTTATAAGGTTTTGAATAATCAGGTCCCATCTTATCTTAGGGACCTCGTAGTACCATATCACCCAATAGAGCACTTCGCTCTCAGACTGCAGGCTTACTTGTAGTTCCTAGGGTTTGTAAGAGTAGAATGGGAGGCAGAGCCTTCAGCTTTCAGGCTCCTCTCCTGTGGAACCAGCTCCCAATTCAGATCAGGGAGACAGACACCCTCTCTACTTTTAAGATTAGGCTTAAAACTTTCCTTTTTGCTAAAGCTTATAGTTAGGGCTGGATCAGGTGACCCTGAACCATCCCTAGTTATGCTGCTATAGACGTAGACTGCTGGGGGGTTCCCATGATGCACTGTTTCTTTCTCTTTTTGCTCTGTATGCACCACTCTGCATTTAATCATTAGTGATCGATCTCTGCTCCCCTCCACAGCATGTTCTTTTTCCTGGTTCTCTCCCTCAGCCCCAACCAGTCCCAGCAGAAGACTGCCCCTCCCTGAGCCTGGTTCTGCTGGAGGTTTCTTCCTGTTAAAAGGGAGTTTTTCCTTCCCACTGTCGCCAAGTGCTTGCTCACAGGGGGTCGTTTTGACCGTTGGGGTTTTACGTAATTATTGTATGGCCTTGCCTTACAATATAAAGCGCCTTGGGGCAACTGTTTGTTGTGATTTGGCGCTATATAAAAAAATTGATTGATTGATTGATCTGCTCCAGGTGTGGGAAATAACAGAGGGTGCCATCTGGTGGAAAAACTAACACATGACAACTAGTTAAAAGACAATTCAAACCAGGATCCGGGCAAAACCCCGACACTTCTTGTTTAGTTAATTGTTCTAATGGACCATCTAAGAAGTCTGTGCACCAGCATTTCTGTCAAGTGGAATTTTTGTGTTATTTAGTTTGTATGGAAGCACAATTAGCACTGTTAGCAAGCATCGATACATTGGTGACATTACCAACTCTGCTACTCGTTACTGGGTCAGTAAGCCAGCCATAAATTTTAATACCCCAAGCCACGTATCATAAAAAAGCCCAGTCTCGTGTTTTTTTCATGCTCCCATTACAAAATGAGTGACATTTGTGTGACATGTTTTTTTTATTTTACTATTTCTAACCCTACCCCCTTCTCGTAACTCTAACCATAACATAAGTGTCTCCCTAACCCTAACCACAACTCCCATCAGCCTCCCCCTGTGTCACCCCGCATTTCATGCCCCCATCACGAAATTGCAGCTTTTTGTGATGGCATCATGCAGCATAGATTAATGTGTCGCAACGGGTCTCTGCTACACCTCTGCCACATTCACGCGCGTGCGTATGCACCGCCACACTCTGATCTGCGACAGTCACTAATGACACACAGAATGACCAAAATCATACACAAACCTAGGCTACTGTTCAATACAAATATTCACAGACCTACACATGTAGCCTATAGCCTCAGGGAAAAAATGCCAACAGCAGGCAGAGAGAAAATCTTTCATCATTCTTTCTATCATTGATGTCTTCATAAAAGCACATTGCACCTGCTTCTGTCATTAAGAGCAAAAGCATCAATGATTGGGTTGCTGTCCAGAGGCCGTGTTCTCTGAGGGGTAATTGCCAGGAGTGACACCAGGTCACTGGTTTGTCTGTGCCTACTGCTGTTCCTCAGGTAGTTCTTTAGGTGACACAGACTTCACTCCTTTTCAATTTCACTCATGGATATTTGGGCAGCTGTTGGGTATTTTCTCCTCCAAACATTCTTAAAACCTTTAACAAGACAAACAGAGTCAAGAAACACCAGTGAGACAGAAAGTCAAATTTTACGCGCGGAGTGCAGTCAGGCTGTACACCAAGGCTACACTAAAGTCTGGCCTGCGCTTCGCTCTTTTTATTAGTGAATCCCTCATCACATAAACAAAAACTTGTCCTAAGGGTGGGGGGAATGACGCAAGACAAGTTTCTTCCCGTAACATAAACACACACGTCAATAAGTGCAGCTGTAAGCAAAACAGTTTCTTTCTTTTACTCTTATCTTATTGACCCCAGCATGCTAAAACAAGGTTGAATAACACGTACATTCTCGGGGTTAAGTGCAAACAGCACAACACCGTTCTCATCAGAAAGAAGACAAAAGGTACAAATGTTTAACAGTGATAACATATATATATATATAAAATCCTTAACATTTCCACCTGTTTATCACCTGTTAAACATACAGTAGGCATCACCCAGCTTAGTTAGTTAGTTTATTAACTTAGTTTATTCTGTCCACGTTTTTATTAATTGAACACCACCAACAGATGGAAGATTTGAATCCAGCTGCTATTTGATCAACCAGTTTATACTCGTCAGGCACTCCTCTGGGGACTCCTATTGCGTCAATATATGTTGGATTTCCTACTCCTTTCCAATCTCTTTTTACTCTATGTCTGGCTATGCCTTTCTGCCAATCCTCAGGAATAAGAGAGGCTGCATATGTCGTAACGTCTTCAGGGGTCATGGGTAACAATAATGATATTAATGCACAATAACCTGACACATTTCGTGGCAGTCTGTCAAAGATTCTGTTATCACCACACCACCACCATACATCACTCCTACCGACTGGTATAAATGAACCGTTTTTCTGTATTATTCGACTACACCACTTGTCTTATTACTTTTTCAGCTAAAGCTTCATAGGCTAAGAGTGTGTTAACTCATCACGTCAACAGTTCAAGCTTGAACTGGAGTTGTGAGCTTTTCAATATCATCATAATTCTCAGTACAGTCATTACAGTTTTCTCCACTAAGGTCTGACTGTTTCAATGCTTGATATTTTGGCATAGTTTGTTGGAAGGCCAGATTACACTGTACAAATGTATTTGACACCATTTTCAATAGTAACTGCCAACATGGTCCTGAAGTCAACCAGGACCAGGGATTCCACCGGTTCACGGCTAGGGTGTCTTTATGCATTGCATCACGAAGTTTATTCAGCTCTTCCAATGCGTCCTGCATATCCACTGAATGAATGGAGTCTGGGATGAAAGTACAGCATGTTGTGTTCAGCAGAACACAAACTCCTCCCTGTGAACCAGTAAGCAAGTCTAAAACCATGCGATTTTGCATCACCATGGTACGTAAAGCATCTATTTCAGTGTTTTGAGCTGCTACTATTTTTTTTTAGTTACATTCATGAACAGACCCAATCGATAATTCAGAGTTTCAATCATTAATGAATTTTTTCCCACTCCTATCCAGGGGAACAATGAATGTGCTATTTTATCTCCTACAGACCACAATTTTTTGGTCCTTTAGTACATCCGAGCCCCACATGTGATTATGTGGTAACACATCTGGGTATATCAATCTCCTCCGTCTGGTGCTGCCATTCTTCTCTGTGGAGGTCCTACCACATATGTATGGTCAGTCACCTGGGTAGGTGCACACACACCACTCCAATTTGGTGGGAGACTCATGTACAGTCTGGAACCATAAAGCCAATAGATGTCATCATACACCGGAGTACCATTTACAGGTGGTAGCAAAAACTTACTAACATAAGCACATGATTCATCCGTTCCCCATGGACAGGAGCCTGTATAATTACATCCCCGTCCAATGTGATGAAGATAAGTACCATCCACATATTATGTTTTGGTTAGGCTTAAATTATTTGATAAAACATACGTTTGGGTACACAGACGTTTCTTAATTTTACCTACATTTTTATTCCCTGTCCCGTAAAAGCAAATTGGGAATGGCCGTTGTGATGACAATTTAACGTGATGATATTTTTGCGTTTCCCTTCAGTCTAGTCAATGGAGCAGCACTTGGGCACGCTTGTACGTCCTCTGTTGAAATCCCTATCATATAAGTGGTTGCACTGAGGCAAGTGGTGTTACATCTTATCAGATTTGCTGAGAACTGCTGCCCCCGAAATACAGTTTGATTATGCATCCGTATGATAAGACATTCTGTCACCCTAGCAGGGTACGGTTTAGCCGTCAGAGCTGGGTGTGTTGAGGATATAGGTATTTGCGAACAAACATAACAATTAGTAACGTAATTCCATAGCCAATAAATGAACATATCTGTACCACATATTAGTATGGTATATATGAGGGTGTCCATCTGTCTCATTCACATTATGAATAAACCTCTTCTGACGTTGCTTGCGTTGTTCTCTGGCTCGGTCCACAGTGAGCTGCAATTCTTGGGTCAACCACCAGGCCAGGAATCCGAGGAGCACGAAACACACTAAGATCACAACGCAACCGGCTGCCCTACCAACAGTCCGGCAGCGGCGGCGTTGAGCACGCCGCTCCGGGGTCTGCTGTAGTTCAGTCATGATTGCTAGGATACAGTGTTGTTAACCACCTCACCTAATAGTGCAAGGATCTCCCTGCTTCACTGGCATTGAGACAATCTATTGCTAATTAAATAGACTCCCTTTGTAGCCAGACTTCCCCTTACACTGTGGAGGCCGCCAACACACGCTGTATCTTACAGTGATGTATCCACGTTGATCTCTCTGCTATCTTTACTGCAGTTGGTGTTGTTAACAGCACTTGGTACAGACCTTCCCAACGAGGACTGGACCAGTTCTTCCTCTTAATCACTCTGATGAACACCCAGTCTCCTGGCTAGACTACTGGAAGGCCGTCCTGTGGAAGATCAAAATTATTCGGCAGTAAATGTGTTTAAGTTATCTCTTTCTGTGTTAATGTCTTTTTCATAAAATTTGCTAATGTTTGTTCCTCATCTGCTGTTTTAGTATCCATGTCAAAATTGGTAGACGATATGGTCGTCCATAAAGTATCTCAAATGGTGTTAACCCTGATGGTGTTGGTGTTATTCTCATATACAATTTTACTAGGTCCAACATTCAATCCAGGTTCGTTTTGTCTCTTCTATACATTTCCTTAATCTTATTTTTATTGTGCCCTTTGTCCTTTCCACTAATCCGGCACTGTGTGGTTGATAAGCACAATGATTTTTGAGATTGACCTGTAGCGCTTCTCCTATGTATTGCTTTTGGATTTTTTGCTTCCATAAATTTCCAGTCGTCAGTTGATAAATTTTCCTTCTTTTTAGACGTCTTACCCCCCATTTTTATTATCCCTTGTTATAATTTGGACTTCAGACGGGGGCACACCTAGGGTGTTCTAAATCTGAAGTTTTCACACTTTCTTGGACGTGACAATTAATTTGCCGTCGTGTGGTTGATTCCTTTCACCTCCCCGTAGGAAGCGGAATCACTTGCCTACTGCTTCCACACGCACGGTTGTCACTAACGTTGTCCAAAGTATTACACTTTCACACAGTTATTTACACTTACACAAAACACTATTTACACATAGAAACACTTTTAATAATCGTACGCGTATTCTTATGCCAGGGGAGCTCGCCCTCCCGTGAAATTTAACTAATGTCCTGCATTAGGGGACTCCGCCGTCCTGCCAAATTTAACTGCTTTTTACAGTGCACGTATTTCTACCCGGGATTTCCTTTACGTATTAAAACAGAGGAGTCCGTATCCTCCTTCCGGAATTTAACTACGTGCGTCCCTCGCAACCGTAGAGGAGTCCGCCCTCCTTACAGAGTTTAACTGTGTTTCATTAACAGACGATTCTGTATCATCGCTTACGGAGTTTAACTGTTTTATGTGATCACTTTTATCCCCTACCGGTACGCGTATATAAACAGAGGAGTCCGCACCCTCCTTACAGAGTTTAACTGCTTTGCATTAACAGACGATTCTGTATCATCGCTTGCGGAATTTAACTGTTTATGTGATCTGATCACCACTCACTCAGTACTATTTACAAAGAAATTCTACTCACTGACTCGACTTCCTGTCTGTCTTCTTCGGGAAAATCTCGTCAACCAGACGATGCCAACGGTGGTCGACAATTGCAGACACGATCAATCGATCGGACCTTGGCCAAGGATTTTCGTCTGGACTTGGCGACCTCCGCTGGACACCTCCGGTATTGTTGAGATCCCGGACGTAGCCCCCAGTCAATGTTGGGTATTTTCTCCTCCAAACATTCTTAAAACCTTTAACAAGACAAACAGAGTCAAGAAACACCAGTGAGACAGAAAGTCAAATTTTACGCGCGGAGTGCAGTCAGGCTGTACACCAAGGCTACACTAAAGTCTGGCCTGCGCTTCGCTCTTTTTATTAGTGAATCCCTCATCACATAAAGAAAAACTTGTCCTAAGGGTGGGGGGAATGACGCAAGACAAGTTTCTTCCCGTAACATAAACACACACGTCAATAAGTGCAGCTGTAAGCAAAACAGTTTCTTTCTTTACTCTTATCGTCGAAGGTCAGCACATCTCGTTCGCAGTTATCAGCTGTTCTGCATCTGCCTGGAACACTAAGCATCACATCACAATCAGTCAAAATTCAACCTTCAGTTCTTTTACTCCCAGTCATTAGCGGCTACGAAAACAAGTTGTGTAATAATAATAATAAGTACATCCAGCTTCTCATTCCCAGTTCAGATTGACCCCAGCATGCTAAAACAAGGTTGAATAACACGTACATTCTCGGGGTTAAGTGCAAACAGCACAACACCGTTCTCATCAGAAAGAAGACAAAAGGTACAAATGTTTAACAGTGATAACATATATATATATATAAAATCCTTAACAGCAGCAAAACCTGAACCATTTCTACAACTTGAAACTACACTCACTGCAGTATAACTTTATCACTGATGCTGAAAAACTTGTGCATGCCTTTGTCTCCTCTAGGCTTGACTACTGTAACTCCCTGCTCTTTGGGATCTCTGGAAAAACTTCAAAGGCTCCAATAGATTCAAAACAGTGCAGCTAGAATTCTGATGAGAGTATGTAAACAGAAGCACATTACACCTTTTCTCCATAACCTTCACTGACTCCCCATCACCTACAGAATCCATTTTAAGATTGCTTTCATCACCCACCAAAGCATCCATGGCAATGTCCCCACATACCTCAAAGACCTCCTCACTCCCCACACATCCTCCTGTTACCTCCATTCATACAACACTAATCTTCTCCGTCCCCCTCACACCAAGCTTCTCACAGGGCCTTCTGTTGAGCTGCCCCTCACATTGGAACTCCCTCCTTGACCATCAGTGTGCTCCACAAACTGTGGATGCTTAAAAAAGCCTCAAGACATACCTGTTTAGACAGGCCTCTCACTCTTCTTAGTAATTTGAATCTGTTGCATCTTATTCTTTTTAATCTATTTTATTATTTTATTTTGATTTAATTCTATTCTGCTGACTGTTTTTACCTTAAGATTTTTTGTTTTTATTCTCTTATCCTTGGTTTTTATTTTTTCCTGTAGCACTTTGAGATTTTTATTAATGAACGGTGCATTATAAATGAAATTTATTACTATTATCATGACATTGTTAAATGTGAAGTCAGTGAATGTCACGTTACACTCATTTTATGTAAAACAATCAGTTCTGTTGATGAATGTTTATTTTCTTTTATGAGTGGAATATTTATCTAATCAGATAAATCTGAAATCACCATAAATGTCTTACTGTGGAAAACTGAAAGGATGATGTCATCGTCCTGCCTCTGTAACATGTTGTTAACAGTGTAACTTTACAGTCTAATTTAGCATATTATTATTTTTTCTTCTTGTTGGTGGTGGGACAAAGTGCTGGTGTCCTCCAGCTCAGTGTGAGAAACTCACCCAGAGCAGACAAACACTGAGGGACTTCTTTAAAAACGCTACCCCCCACACACACACACACTTCCTTAAAAAGCCCTTAACAAGTAACTTCCATCATAACGAACTAATGAATTTCCAGAGGTCATCTTCCAAAACAAGGGTGTCATGTGCAGAACAGTTTTTATCTGCGATGATGAATTCTGGCAACAAGTCAGATTAAAAGACTATGTTTTATACGCATACCGCCTTGTAAAGTTTTAGTATCCGTTGCTATATTGATTAGCCCATGTCATCTTCTCCATTTTTTTTTTTTTTTGTGGAAGCCATACAGTGCTACGTACAGGCCTGGTGTGTGTACCAAAGCATTTTCACGTGGTTTCACTGGATCTGTGAGAACGGATATATTTCTTGAATGGAACACTTTTTGAAAATGACAAAGAAAAAGATTGTATAGCAGAAGTTCAGTTTAAGTGTAGCCAAGGCCTTAAAAACACAGGATGAAATTAAATTAAAATAATAAATGAGTAATTATTTTCTTGTGGGTGCAATGGTGTTATGTGCTGGGGTGTTTGGCTGGCTTTTTGTTTTCTGTTTCTCCCACCAGGTGGTATGCATTCAGGACTGAGTGGCTGAGTATTATGACCTCACCCTGAACACCTGAGGCTTGTTTTCACGTGCAGGTCACAGCTGTGGTGTATTCTGTCTTGATCAGAGATTGCTGCACTTAAACCTTGAATGCACAGTGTGTGATTGCCAGAGACTCGACTTTGTGAGCAGACGTGTGAGATTGACGTCAGGAGAACAATCTCACCATTACGGACACAGAGACCGCTCCAGGTTTGACGCCACAGTCTGTGAAGGAGGATTGGGTGAGGTCTCACGCTCTTCAGCACACTTCCTGAGGTAATTTGGTTTTGGTGACTTTTATGAAGTAATGACAGTGGATTTGGTGTCCCTCACACCTTGTGTTATTGAGCTGTCACGTTATGCTAATTGTCTAATCAGCTTCTGCTGCAGTGGAGATTTGAACTGAGTTGTTCTGTGCCTGCAGGGTGAGAAGCTGATATATATTTAAGCCAGGAAGTGTTTGCTGATTGTGTGCACCTTTGAGCTGTGTTTCTCTGGGTGGAGAGTGTTGGACTCACCTCATGTTTTCTTTCTTCACAGACTCGGTTTGTCGCGGCCACCTGGGGGGTGTCGGCAGGGTCCCTGGGTCCGAACTGCTGTGGCTCCGGACCGTTTGCGCTGCTGAGAGCGCGCCGTGTTTTCACCTCACCAGACCGCGGACATTTTGGTTGTTTATCACTGCACTTATTATGATTATTAAATTCTGTTATCTTTTGAACCGTGCTCTGCTTATTTTATGCTGGGTCCTGTCAAACGCTGGGTTGGTGCTCCGACCGCGTCCGACACATAACAAATGGGGTGCTATGACAAATCCAGGGGGACCTTTAGCATCCCTTAGTGCCCCCCTGGTGCTGCCCATACCTACATGGACTATCGCCTCACTATCTGGCCTGTGCTCTGCCTTCAGGATTATTGCGTGTTCAGAAGGTAAAGAAGTAGTCAGCAGTCCACAGAGCTTTTTCTATTCATGCACCATTTCTGTGGAATAGTCTACCCTGTGAAATAAAAAAGCCTGATTGTATTCAGTTATTTAAATCCAAATTGAAGACTCCACTGTTCAATCTTATAATTGACCTGGACTTAGATTTATTGACTCATTCTTCTCCTCAAAGTTTATTTAGTGCCATTACTGGTGAAGAAAGACTTAATCTCATCACATCCATGTTCTGGGGAATGTTACTGAAGCATTGGAATACGGTGCCAGTGGACATGTGAACATTTTGTCTGTTATTTTGCTGTTGTGAGATAGTGTTACAGTGAACTGTTCATTCTGGCTGATTGATTTCTGCTTTGTTCTGTGTCTGAGGTCAAGTTGCTCATAAAGAAGTAGACAGCTGGTGAAAGGTTCCAGGCTGTTGTTGATGCAGTTTGGAGCTTCGCAGAGCCTGTCCATCCATCTGACCCTCCAATATCTTCCCAGGACTGGGGTGTGTGAGATCTACAGGGAGCTGTGGCAATCCATACTGTGCTGAGAACTTCAGGAAAAATCTAATGGACGAATTTGGAGAATGTTCCTACTGTGACTGAACTGGCTTTGAACTCTGACTTGCCATCATATTCCATATCCTGAGACTCCGCTGTTTCTCATTTGGATGTCTTTTGATCCATTGGTTGTTTCAACCAATATATGTATACGAGGGCTGTCCTTAAAGTATAGGTCCTTTTTATTTTTTTCAAAAACTATATGGATTTCATTCATATGTTTTTACGTCAGACATGCTTGAACCATCGTGCGCATGCGTGAGTTTTTCCACGCCTGTCGGTGACGTCATTCGCCTGTGAGCACTCCTTGTGGGAGGAGTCGTCCAGCCCCTCGTAGGAATTCCTTTGTCTGAGAAGTTGCTGAGAGACTGGCGCTTTGTTTGATCAAAATCTTTTCTAAACCTGTGAGACACATCGAAGTGGACATGGTTCGAAAAATTAAGCTGGTTTTCAGTGAAAATTTTAACAGCTGATGAGAGATTTTGAGGTGATTCTGTCGCTTTAAGGACTTTTCACGGTGCGAGACGTCGCGCAGCGCTCTCAGGCAGCGTCATCAGCCTGTTTCAAGCTTAAAACCTCCACATTTCAGGCTCTATTGATCCAGGACGTTGTGAGAGAACAGAGACGTTTCAGAAGAAGTCGGTTTCAGCATTTTATCCGGATATTCCACTGTTAAAGGAGATTTTTTTAATGAAAGACGTGCGGACGGGTCCGCGCGTCGGGACGCAGCCGACGTGGCGCGGCGGCACAGGAAAAAACACCTCCGTGTTGATAACCATTTGTTAAAATCCAGTTGGCTTTTGATGGCTTTCAGTGGAGTGAGTATATGAGAAATTGTTTATCAGCTGGAGATGTTCCAACTTGTCCTTAAGGCTTCCAACGGAGGTGTTTTTCCTGTGACGGAGCGTCGCGGCGGCTGCGAGCCGACGGTGCAATCCGCCCGCACATCTTTCATTAAAAAAATCTCCTTTAACAGTGGAATATCTGGATAAAATGCTGAAACCGACTTCTTCTGAAACTTCTCTGTTCTCTCACGACGTCGTGGATCAATAGAGCCTGAAATGTGGAGGTTTTAAGCTTGAAACAGGCTGATGACGCTGCCTGAGAGCGCTGCGCGACGTCTCACACCGTGAAAAGTCCTTAAAGCGACAGAATCACCTCAAAATCTCTCATCAGCTGTTAAAATTTTCACTGAAAACCAGCTTAATTTTTCGAACCATGTCCACTTCGATGTGTCTCACAGGTTTAGAAAAAATTTTGATCAAACAAAGCGCCAGTCTCTCAGCAACTTCTCAGACAAAGGAATTCCGACGAGGGGCTGGACGACTCCTCCCACAAGGAGTGCTCACAGGCAAATGACGTCACCGACAGGCGTGGAAAAACTCACGCATGCGCACAAGGGTTCAAGCATGTCTGACGTAAAAACATATGAATGAAATCCATATAGTTTTTGAAAAAAATAAAAAGGACCTATACTTTACGGACAGACCTCGTACGAGGTCTATTAGAAAAGTATACGACCTTATTATTTTTTTCAAAAACCATATGGATTTGAATCACGTGTGATTACATCAGACATGCTTGAACCCTTGTGGGCATGCGAGAGTTTTTTCACGCCTGTCGGTTACGTCATTCGCCTGTGGGCAGTCTTTGAGTGAGGAGTCGCCCACCCTCTCGTTGATTTTTTTCATTGTTTAGGAATGGCTCAGAGACTGCTGCTTTGTTTGATCAAAATTTTTTCAAAATTGTAAGGCACAACTGAGTGGACACCATTCGATAAATTCAGCTGGTTTTCGGTAAAAATTTTAACGGCTGATGAGAGATTTTGGTCTGGTAGTGTCGCCGTAAGGACGGCCCACAGCGCCTGACGGCGATCTGCGCTTCGAGGCGGCAGCGTCTCGCCATTTCAAGTTGAAAACTCCACATTTCAGGCTCTGTTGACCCAGGAAGTCATCAGAGAACAGAGAACTTTCAGAAGAAGTCGGCATGAGGAGTTTATTCGGACATTCCATTGTTAACGGACATTTTGTAATGAAAGAACGTGCGGGCAGAGTCGCCTGTCATGCCGGACCCGACCGCGGGGGGTCGCGACAGGAAAAACACCTCCGTTGGAAACCTTAACGGGCAAGTTGAAACATGCCCAAGCTGTTAAACAATTTCTCAGTTACTCACTTGTTGAAAGCCATCAAAAGCCGCCTGAATTTTACAAATGGTTTTCAACACGGAGGTGTTTTTCCTGTCGCGGCGCACACAGATTTGCCGAGTCGTCACGGAAACGACTCGGCGAATTTGCGCGCACGTCTTTCATTACAAAATGTCCTTAAACAGTGGAATGTCTGCATAAAGTCCTCATGCCGGCCTCTTCTGAATCTTCTCTGTTCTCTCACGACGTCCTGGGTGAATTAAGCCTTAAATTAGGATGTTTTCAGGTCGAAACAGGCCGACGACCAATTCTTTGTTGTGCCTCTTTTATTTGTTTTGCTAATAGTAATATGGAGAATCTGATCTTGAATTTTTTCTCCCCTAATTACAAAAATGGCTGAGGGAGGTTTTTCCTGACCACGGTTGCCAATATGATTTCTCAGGGGGTGGATAAGATTAGACCTTATTTTTGTGAAGCGCCTTGGGGTAACTTATGTTGTGATATGGCACTGGAAATAAATTGAATTACGTCACCCACCTTCCACCTCTTAACCCATTTATTGGTTAGCTGAGACTTAGGCAGAGTAAACGCTGCCAAGATGGTTACCTTCAGAGCTGCATTATTTGAGCTACAGCACATCTCGTCAGAAAATCGATGCGTGATGCGCCAGAGGATTTCCATCCATCCATCCATCCATCCATCCATCCATCCATCCATCCATCCATCCATCCATCCATCCATCCATCCATCCATCCATCCATCCATCCATCAATTTTCCATACCTGCTTACTCCAATTAAGGAGCCTATCCCAACAGTCATAAGGCATGAGGTGGGGTACACTCTGGACAGGACGCCAGTTTATTGCAAGGCTACATATAGACGGAGAGACTCATTCGCACCTGCACACACACCTGAGGTCATTTTACAGTTTCCAATGGACGTCGACCTTGTTTGACCTTTACATTGAAGACCAAGCATTCAACACAGTCAAATCTATTCCATTTATTAATCCTAACCAATAATTTGCATCACGTTTTACCAAAATTTGAGCAACTTTAACTTTTGACCCCTGTACAGACTGAAACTGATCTTTGTCACCATTTTTGCCGTTTTTACGCCATAACTCCAGAACATTCAGTCATAGGTAGTCCAAACTGTTGTCAGGGCTGGGTGTGGCATGACGCAGGTCATAGTAGGACACACTATGCAGACTCACAGGCAGTGGTAAGGAGGTAAAAAAGGCTTTTCCAAAATCAGAAGCGATGGTACGGTACACAGAGAGCAGTCAGCAGGGCAGCAGTACAGATAGTCGAGAGGCAGGCTCGAAGTTGAACAAACAAGCATGGGTCAGGTAAACGGCGTAGTGGAGATTGAGAAAACAGGCAAGGTCAAAAAACACGAGGCAAACTGGACAAAAAACAAGGATGCGAGGATGTGAAACAAGTTCAGCAAACTGGCAAGGAAGTGAGGGACTGTGAGGACTTAAATGCTGGCAATTAGGGGAACAAGGTGCATGTGTGGAAGAATGTTCAAGAAGAGGGCGTGGTCAGTGAACAAAGATTATGCATGGTGCAAGATAGTGAAAGAGGACAACACAAGGTGGAGTGATGAAAAGACAAAGGCACGTGAACAGGTACCAAGAGTGTGAGTGAATGAAAATACTAAGCAGACAGAATCAAAGTGAGAGACAAAGACACAATGACAGGTGCCAGGGCGTAGAGTGAACACAAACAAATGGGAAGAAGGAAAACGGAGAACACAGATCAAACAAAAACCTAGGGCAGAATAAAATACAACTACACTCAACAAAAATATAAATGCAACACTTTTGGTTTTGCTCCCATTTTGTATGAGATGAACTCAAAGATCTAAAACTTTTTCCACATACACAGTATCACCATTTCCCTCAAATATTGTAAATATTGTTCACAAACCAGTCTAAATCTGTGATAGTGAGCACTTCTCCTTTGCTGAGATAATCCATCCCACCTCACAGGTGTGCCATATCAAGATGCTGATTAGACACCATGATTAGTGCACAGGTGTGCCTTAGACTGTCCACAATAAAAGGCCACTCTGAAAGGTGCAGTTTTGTTTTATTGGGGGGGGGGATACCAGTCAGTATCTGGTGTGACCACCATTTGCCTCATGCAGTGCAACACATCTCCTTCGCATAGAGTTGATCAGGTTGTCAATTGTGGCCTGTGGAATGTTGTCCACTCCTCTTCAATGGCTGTGTGAAGTTGCTGGATATTGGCAGGAACTGGTACACGCTGTCGTATACGCCGGTCCAGAGCATCCCAAACATGCTCAATGGGTGACATGTCCGGTGAGTATGCCGGCCATGCAAGAACTGGGGCATTTTCAGCTTCCAAGAATTGTGTACAGATCCTTGCAACATGGGGCCGTGTATTATCCTGCTGCAACATGAGGTGATGTTCTTGGATGGCACAACAATGGGCCTCAGGATCTCGTCACGGTATCTCTGTGCATTCAAAATGCCATCAATAAAATGCAGCTGTGTTCTTCGTCCATAACAAACGCCTGCCCATACCATAACCCCACCGCCACCATGGGCCACTCGATCCACAACATTGACATCAGAAAACTGCTCACCCACACGACGCCACACACGCTGTCTGCCATCTGCCCTGGACAGTGTGAACCGGGATTCATCCGCGAAGAGAACACCTCTCCAATGTGCCAAATGCCAGCGAATGTGAGCATTTGCCCACTCAAGTCGGTTACGACGACGAACTGGAGTCAGGTCGAGACCCCGATGAGGACGACGAGCATGCAGATGAGCTTCCCTGAGAGAGTTTCTGACAGTTTGTGCAGAAATTCTTTGGTTATGCAAACCGATTGTTTCAGCAGCTGTCTGAGTGGCTGGTCTCAGACGATCTTTGAGATGCACATGCTGGATGTGGAGGTCCTGGGCTGGTGTGGTTACACGTGGTCTGCGGTTGTGAGGCTGGTTGGATGTACTGCCAGATTCTCTGAAACGCCTTTGGAGACGGCTTATGGTAGAGAAATGAACATTCAATACACGAGCAACAGCTCTGGTTGACATTCCTGCTGTCAGCATGCCAATTGCACGCTCCCTCAAATCTTGCGACATCTGTGGCATTGTGCTGTGTGATAAAACTGCACCTTTCAGAGTGGCCTTTTATTGTGGGCAGTCTAAGGCACACCTGTGCACTAATCATGGTGTCTAATCAGCATCTTGATATGGCACACCTGTGAGGTGGGATGGATTATCTCAGCAAAGGAGAAGTGCTCACTATCACAGATTTAGACTGGTTTGTGAACAATATTAGAGGGAAATGGTGATATTGTGTATGTGGAAAAAGTTTTAGATCTTTGAGTTCATCTCATACAAAATGGGAGCAAAACCAAAAGTGTTGCGTTTATATTTTTGTTGAGTGTATGAACCGGACCAGAGCCGAGCATGAACATGAGAACAAAAAATAAGTACAGAAGAAATCAACATAAGAACTGGTCAAAGAATAATCCGAAAATGAACACTAAGACAAAACTGAACTGGAACTGACAAAGAAATAAACTTGTTGTGTGGGCCGCTGAAGAGGAGGTACTGCTGGCCCACTACCACCAGAGGGCGCCCTGCTTGGAGTGCGGGCTCCAAGCACGAGAGGGCGCCAGACCCAGAGGAAGTGACAGCTGTCACTCATTACTCCAGCTGTCACTCATCTACACCACCATATAAGCCGGACTGCAACTCCACCTCCCCGCCGAGAAATCGACTACCAGAACCAAGGTAATTTCTCTGCTGACTGACACATTGTGTAACCAACTGAACTTCTGTTGCAGCCGTTTTCCTGAAGTGTTTCCTTGTCTGGAGGATTGGCGTTTGCTGTGAGAGTGACGGCTTCACCTCGCACCCCATCCCAGATAAGTGGTAGATCAGGAGCTGCACGAGTGTGTGTGATTTGGAGGTGGAGGTGCTCCCTCCTAACGGTGTCTGGACTATGTATTACTGAGTGTGCGGACTCACACTCACACATCATATTTCTGCTTTCTGCCAGCAGTACCAGGGTCGACAGTCGAAGACAGAGGCCACCTGGGGACTCGGGACTTGGCGGCTCCGGTGTTCTTCAGGCCGTTGGTGGTGGAAGCCATGTGGGACGCGGCTTCTCTCTCGTCGGGCGTCTTCTATCTTCGAGCCTGCCCACATTTCACCTGGTGTTTATTGACTGTGAGATTAAGACACGTTTCGTTGTGTAATATCACAACATTAAATTGTTACCTTTTGGCTTACTCTTTGTCCGTTCATTTGCGCCCCCTGTTGTGGGTCCGTGCTACGACACCTTCACAACAAAACTAAGTAAAACAGAGACTAAGTGATATATTAATGATACAACAAATGATAAAATGGCAAACAGGCAAATGACAAACTAGAAAATAAATGATGATAAGCAAACAAAACCAGAGGTTGTAGAACAGTGCACTAAATCACAAATGGAACATAATCTAATAAGAAACACTAGAAGATAAATAACAACCAAAAGCTGTGACTAAAACATAAAACAATAAATGTGATAAACAGAACAAAAGTAAGACTAAAGCAACTAAAGGGACCAAGAGTGAAAGCAAAACAATAAACAGTAAAGCAAAACTATAAATGTGGCAAGCAAATGATACACAGAGTAAATTAAACAAAACCAATTAGAACCGAAGCATGACCATGAAAATTTGACGTGACATGAAAAAAAAAAAAACACAGAAGGCTCAGAGCACAGAAGAGGAAAAGGGTCCAGAGCTATACCAACAGGCCTTAAAGGGCCAATCATTACAACTATACCTTTTTGGAATCATTATGATCAGAAAAATAATGTGGTATAGTTTTCAACATGATTGGAGCATTTTTAAATTTTGACCCCTGTGTAATTCTTTATTGACCCCTGTAGTGAGGTCAGCTCCAGGATGGCTCCATATCTGAAAATAAACATTAGTGAATTTAGAATATGTTTGCCAAATTCCATGCTTTTATTACAAAATGAACAATTCTTTTGCTATGCCGGCCCACTTAGAGGGAACCCACATAAGCACAGGGAGAACATGCAAACTTCACACAGGAAGACCTCAGGGGGAAAGCAATGACCTTCTTGCTGTGAGGCAACAGTGCTAAGCACAAAGCCACCGTGCTATCCGGAGAAGATTTGTCCAGTATATACACAGTCTATGTGTAATAGTTACAATTACAGGCAAAAAGTAAGTCCCTTCGGCATCTCCCTTGTTTTCACTCTGGGTCGCCACAGCAGCTGGTTTTACACCAGATACCCTTCTTGACACAACTCCATACTGAATTACAGGTAAGAAGGATATAGAATGAACCCTACCCCCCACCATATGAACAACCCACAAATGAATTTGCTTGAGGCACACTATCCAGTGTAAATAACAGTACACTCCACATCTGGAAACCCAGTAACTTCTGGAAAACTTTCTTTACTGTCGGTGACAAATACAATACATGTGACAATACATGTTGTGGTTGGTTCCTCTGATCTGGATCGCTCTCAGCAAATGGACATGACTGTCCTCTCCTCACTGAAGGCCATCACCTCTGTCCATGTTCTTTGCTGTGATAGCGCATGATTATCCAGTACTGTGGTGCTGTATGTAAACATTTTAGTCCTAAAATTTAGTTAAAAAGAAAAAATTTTGCTGTTGTCAGGATATTAAATTTCTGCTTACCCATGTGCAGGACGTACATATCTGTAAGATTCAAGCCCTTAAACACAGATGGTCAGTCATCTCAAACCTCTCATGACTAAGCACTGTCCTTTTGTCAATGACAATGTCCCCACAAAAAAAATGCCTGTTTTTCTTGTCTCTGAGGAAATGCTCTTGGATCATGAAATAAAAGGCTAATTCAACAATGCTGTCTACTTTCCCCTTCTGTTCTGCAAATTACAGACAACCAGCCTGACTTAATTAGTACTGCTGAGGGAGCTAGATTAACAGTAAAAATGTGGGGTCAAGAACAGCAGAAATTACCGAAATATTAACTCATTCCACCTTATTCATGCAACAATGACAAAAAAAAAAAAAGACCAGATGAATCTCATTTAGGAATGTGCATCCCTGTGGGATAAGGAGCTGGACTGCCAATATGTTGACCTGGGTTTGATTCATGCTCAGACTACCTGTCTGCGTCCTTGGACAAGATCACTTCTTCTGCATCGTCCCAGTCCATGCAGTTGTAAATGGGTACTTGCCTTGGCCGGGGAAGTAACCTGCAATGGTCTGGCATCCTTACACTTGGAATAATATAAGATTATTTACAGAGTGTGATGTCTGTACGGGAAAATATATGGGGTGTACAGGGAGGTGATGGTTTAGTGGTTAAGGCGTTGGGCTTGAGACCAGAAGATCCTCGGTTCAAATCCCAGCCTGACTGGAAAATCACTAAGGACCCTTGGGCAAGGTCTTTAATCTCCTATTGCTCCCGGTGTGTAGTGAGTGCCTTGTTATCGCAGCACCCTGACATCGGGGTGAATGTGAGGCATTATTTGTAAAGCGCTTTGAGCGTCTGATGCAGATGGAAAAGCGCTATATAAATCCTGTCCATTTACCATTTCCATTGAAAATACCAAACTGAGGTGTAAGTAAAAGCTGAGCTGTGCGAAAAACAGAGGTCTGATATTCCCATACAGACTGAGCAAGCGAGGTTAATAGTCAGTCTGTCTGTCTGTCTGTCTGTCTGTCTGTCTGTCTGTCTGTCTGTCTGTCTGTCTGTCTGTCTGTCTGTCTGTCTGTCTGTCTGTCTGTCTGTCTGTCTGTCTGTCTGTCTGTCTGTCTGTCTGTCTGTCTGTCTGTCTGTCTGTCTGTCTGTCTGTCTGTCTGTCTGTCTGTCTGTCTGTCTATCTATCTATCTATCTATCTATCTATCTATCTATCTATCTATCTATCTATCTATCTATCTATCTATCTATCTATCTATCTATCTATCTATCTATCTATCTATCTATCTATCTATCTATCTATCTATCTATCTATCTATCTATCTATCTATCTATCTATCTATCTATCTATCTATCTATCTATCTATCTATCTATCTATCTATCTATCTATCTATCTATCTATCTATCTATCTATCTATCTATCTATCTATCTATCTATCTATCTATCTATCTATCTATCGTTTTCACCCAAATATGAAAACTGCTGATGGTTTTGGCCTCGTAGTCAGACCTGTTCATTTCACTTCCATGAAGAACTTGCTTACAAATGGTCTGGTCGTTAGCTGGTAAGCTTTCAATCTGTATGTTTTACTGTTTAGATATTTAACGGACTATGTCTATGGGTATGTTTATGTCTGACTTGGATTTTAGCTTTCTGGTTTATAATAAAATTTCAAATTATTTCATTTATATAGCGCCAAATCACAACAGAGTTGCCTCAAGGCGCTTCACACAAGTAAAGTCTAACCTTACTAATGAATGGGATACGCTTTTCAGGCCGATTGTCATGGTAACCAGTTGGATATGGGAAAATATCAGACTGTAAATCAGCCAATTAGAGCACGCATAGCATCGCAGCCATATAAAAATAGATATTAAGGCCCCTGTCACACATAGCATGAATGAGGCCGAATGGTGTCCAAATGAAGAATCGACCCACATTCAAAAAGTGTCGAGGTGCAGTCTGAAAACATCGGACAGCTGTCTCAGAGCAGTCGACACGGGTGGGCCCATTCGCGCGGCTGCCTCAAATATCTTGTGCATGTCCAAAACACTTGTGGTGCAGTCCAGGAGGGACACCCATTGAATGGCAGTCTATGTGCAGCCTGAGTGCAATCTCACTGCAATCTACACATTCATACTGTGTCATAACAGCATTCGGAACAATCAAATCGCAGTCGGGGGAACGCCGAAATGGATTGGATATGTGTCAAATCCTGCCGTCACGTCCCGCTTGTGCCATGTACGTGTACCTCTACTGGATCCCGTTTGGGAGCACAAAGGAAATGTCGATCTGCAACATGTATGTGGCTCGCATCCATCATGTGAAGTGGACATTGACATTGCGCAATCAAGCCGAAAGCACCTTGTCACTGTGAGTCCATGTGTCATTGTGAGAATCAGAGGCTCAGCACAGAGCCCGCAACACAGCTGAATGGGATGTCACCCCAGTAATACATATATTATGACATGTTTACCATCGAACTCTGTCAGAGGAATGACGGTGAAAGTGTTTCGCCAGCCCATGACACCATAAATAAACATGTAATTTCACCGCTGATACAGTCCCAGGTGTGTCACAGCACAGGGTGGGCAACAGCCAGGGACTACAGCCTGTGGTGATGTCATGCTCACCCTAGCTGCGCCATGTGCTGACAACATCGCCTAAATATTTTATCATCTGTAAGCAGTTTGGAGAGCATCATCTCCCATCTAACAAAAAATACATCAGGTCCTGAGTCCAGATAACCATCAGAGGATCGCAGAAGAGGTGAGATTATACTGAAGAAAGACATCAGTATTCTCAGATTGACAGCCTCCATTTTTGTTGTGAGAACAGGCTGGCTGGTGTGAGGCTTCGGTCTTCTTGTGGTGGATGCGTGTAATTTGTTTTTTGTTTGTTTTTGTTTTGTTTGTACTTTTTTGTACTGTGAATCCATACAAAAATGGATTGCAGTTTTACCATTATGTTTAAAGCATCATTTTAATTGTAGATAAAATTATGTTTGTGCGTCGAATCTTGATCCACGAGACATCATGTATAAAATAGGACACTATTCAGTTGACACAAGAAATGTTTTTAAAATGATGAAAATGACAAAATAAAGGTTTGTTTTATGGGAGCAGGTTAAACTTTGGTTGTTTTGGTATTAAAAGTTGCTTTTTTAATTCTTCTCTCTGTAGGTATGCAACACCATAATTAGGACACACGAGGGAACACGAACATCTCATCTGTGCCACTTTGCTGCAGGGAGACGGGTTCACAGCAGCACCTTGAAGGCCGACCC
This sequence comes from Thalassophryne amazonica, assembly GCF_902500255.1. NCBI lineage: Eukaryota > Metazoa > Chordata > Actinopteri > Batrachoidiformes > Batrachoididae > Thalassophryne > Thalassophryne amazonica. The sequence goes on along the minus strand of NC_047109.1, from coordinate 48,987,587 downwards.
GATGCTCAGTGGAAGCAACCTGAAAACAGAGCTCAGTCTGATTTTCAGCAAGGAGGACTTCGAGGCCCTCTGTGGTGCTGTGGACCTTTTCCATCTGTTCATGGAAAATAATCTTGGAGAGGTCTTTTCAGAGACTGTTTCTCGACTAAAGATCCTCATCACCACACCCATGAACACTGTAGAAGCTGAGGGGTGCTTCTCCATCTTGAAAAGAATCAAAACTTTTCTTAGGAACACCATGAATCAGGACAGGCTGAATGCACTGGCCATGCTATCAATGGAAAAGAAACTGGTGACGGAGCTGACGGGCAGCAATAAAGTAGGTCTGGCGCGCCCAACCGGTCGATCACGGGCTGAGTTCCAGTCAATCACATGAAAAAATAAAAAAATCTGGACTCACTGAGAGGATTAAGTGCTGCTATATGAGCAGTAATGGACTGATGCAGAAGGTGGCAGCAATGCACCAATAAGGATGCCGTTAAATGCCAAAGAAGAAGAAGAAACACCATAGAAGAAGAAGAAGAAGAACAGTGACTTTGTCACTAAATTTAGCAACTATTCAGACTTTTTTTTGTTTTTCCAAAAAGCGATTAGCGAGAAATCTAGCAACTTTTCCTGGTGTTAATAGACTTTTGGAGACTCTGATGTGAAGCCATATATTTCTCCTCAATAAGCAGCGGGTGTTACCATCCCAAAGCTCACAGGAGACTGCTCGCCTCCAGACAGCCAGCAGTGAGTTTAAAAAAAAAAAACTGCTAGAGTGTCTTTTTTGGGTCACTTTTGTCAGTTCAAAGTCCAGGAATCAACAGAAGAAAGTTCATTTGTAGTTCTAAACATATGTAGGGTGTTTTTTACTCACTTTTTGTCCCTCCCGCAGTCATTCCTCTTTCCTATAGCATCAGATTCTTTATTGTCATTGTAACCAGTACAAGTTAAGTACAAGTTATGGTGCAAGCCTTTCAGTGCACATATAAACCTGAGTAACCCACACAGGACTTAAAAGGTCTGGAGAAGAAAAGAAAAAGAAAAAATTTAACCGAATGAAAGAGCTATGTCTGGAGCGTAGATATAGGGAAAAAAAGCCAATTATGCAAATTAGGCGATGACATCATTTGTTGTTACGGGCCAGTCCTAGGCCTACTTGTGCTTATTCTTTGCACCATGCACATTTACTTCAATAATGTATTAATATGCATATGTCACGGACATGAATGAGCGAAGCTTGTCTGCATCTCACCATGTCATTTAGGTCCTTCAGACTTTATTTTGAGTAAATGCTTCAGGGGAGCATTAGCATGGTAAAAACCTTTCACCACCACCACCACCTTTTTAAGCATTTTTCTTTATTTGCCTCTCACATGCCTGGAAAAGCTCCTCACTATCTAATCATGTCCTTTAGGTCCTTCAGACTTTTTTCAGTAAAATGGTTCTTGGGAGCATGAGCATGATTAAAACCTACTAAAAACGCTATGGCTTACGATATGGCTTGGTAGATCTCGATACACTTTCAGCTTAAAATTAGATCTTGGTTCAAAAAAGGTTGGGCACCCCTGAAGTAGGTTGCATTGTGATTTTGACTGTTGCTCCTGTATGAAGTGCTTTTTTTTAAAAAATTTTGTTTCATCCAAAGGTGCGCTCCCCTAAACTTTTTTAGCACCAGCCACCACTGCTTCCTTGCTCCAGACACGAGACTGCCTCATCGCAACGCAATCACAGATGAGGTTTTGGGTATGAGCCATTGACTTTATTTCCATTCCAGCAAAGAAAAGAATTCAACCATTAATGCTCCACACCCAAACAGTTGGTGGTGGTAATGCATCATGTTGGTTTGCAAATTGCCAATAAACTCAAAAGAAGAAGAAGAAAAAGAAAATAATTCAAGCTGCTGCCAACAAATACTGTAGAATTGCACATTTATTTGTTAACATTTTGTGCTTTGAACCAGTCTCAGACCATCTGTGTGTAAATGGAACCACCAGCAAAGAAAAGAAAGATTATTGGTCATGGGAAAACATCTAAAGGAGTGGGAAACTCTCAAAGGGCCATCTGAAGGTTGGATCCAGGCCTCAAAGAGTAGCGATGGCTACTCTTTCTGTGTTGCTTGTCAGAAAGATGTGAAGGTGACTGCTTCCGGCTTTTAGAAATTGAAGTGCTACTTTGAAACAAATAAACACGGAAAAATGTTGCAAGAAGCAGAGCGTACAAGCGCATGTATGAACATTTTGCAAGTCACATTAAAGACCCTTCAAGTAGATCTAAAGCAGGGGTGCCCAACCTTTTTTGAACAGAGATCTACTTTTAACTTAAACCTTAGAGTCCCCAAATTTGGGGACTTGCCCTGTTTTGGAACATTTGAACACTCATAACTAACCAATGCTGACACCAACATACACTTATTACACATCAAAATGTTAAGCGAAGTCTCCTCTACAAAAGTATCCACTTCAATCACATATCAACTAACCACAGCTGAAACGCCAAGCAAATAAAGACAGAAATCGGAATTAACTTTTTGGGGAACCTCATTTACTCCTACCGAGTATTATTTACTTTCAATTTTTCTGCATCTACAGCATCCCCTAGGACCTGTCTTTTAGCTGATTCAAACTTTTGCATTTTGACCTTGTACAAGCTGAGAAATAAATCATAATGTATGGGTATGTGATTTTGGTGAAACAGGCTCTAGGGCTTAAGGGGTTAAAGCTGACAGTGTTTCGAGATCTACCAAGCCATATGGAATGCCACAGCATAGCCGCTATATATTGTGCACCAATATAATACAATTTTCTGGCAGGTTTTAACAATAATAATGCATCATTGAAGTAAATGTGCATGGTGGAAAAGAATAAGCACAAGTAGGCCTAGGACTGGCCTCAACTTGGAAAAGTTGTTCCCTACCTCAGTGGGACTTCTGGTCCCGAGAGGAGGAAGCTACTCTCTCATAGTCCGGACAGTTGGAGCTGAGTGCACCCGTAAACAGGCACTCAGACACTCTGTCTGCATTAGATTCCAGATTTCAATGTCATTTTTCAGTGTGAGGATCGAAGTTGAAGAGTGATGCCACTTTGGACAATATACAGTCCACGTCTATATTTTCCCCAAATGGAAAACAGAGAAAACTGACAACAGGCTCTTTGGATGCAAACTCAGTGAAGCCTTCCAAATTCTGACAAGATGCTCTGCACATGATCATCATAATGTGGACTCTCAGGCTCCACGGTCTTTGTCCTGGTGGTTACGTTCTGTGTCCATGTGTGGAAAGTTATGCAGGTCTCACTTGCAATCTGCTTGATAGCACATATAATATGCTTTTAAACTTGCTTTCGAATCCAAAAGCTGTGCATATTCAGCATGGTTTGAACGTTTCAGAAATTTACCTTTGCTGAGCCACCTAACCACCCTGCTCAGAGTGCCACTCTCATTAGACCGACATCTCTGCTATTTTGGAATTGTGGGATAGCTCGCGCCCACAGACTGAACTCGCTGGACTACTTTCGCCACACTCTCACTCTCACGAGCGCCACTATTTCCCGGATAGATCTTTTTAAGTGCAGCTTCTTGTTCTGACTTTAACACGAAGTTAACACCCAAGTTTTTCATCGCCAACTGTAAATGGTAATCAAAACATTCCAATCGTATCTTTCTCTTCCGCATCAAACTCCATTGTATCAATGTTTACAATGTGCTTGAGCAATAACAGGTGAAGTTGCACAATAACTTTAAGTTTCTTAAATATTTATTCAGGGGTGTGAAATGAAAATTGTGAAATCCGAGGAAAATTCGCAGGGGTTCTGGGGGCGCCCGCCCCCCGAGGAGCCGGGGTCTAGGGCCTTGTGGGGCCCCAGAAACAAAATTAATGTTGTGTGGGCCGCCAGAAGAGGAGGTACTGCGGGCTTCAGGCACGAGAGGGCGCTGCCGCCCCACAAGAGCGGCCGGGATGACAGCTGTCACTCATCGGCTATGACAGCTGTCACCAATCATCTGCTCCTCACCCCTAATAAAAGCAGGACGACACCTCCACCACGTCGCCGAGATATTGTTCTACCAAGGAGGTAAATTCTCAGCCGTGATTGTGCCTACGCACGTACTAGCTGTTCTGGTTTTTGTGATCTTTTGCAGGAGATTCAACTCGCTATTTCCAGCGGGAGGCTTGGGGTTCGTGGATTGACGAGCAGTGAATAGTTTTCACTCCTCCGAACCACGTAAAAATAGGAGATTGATTCTGCACTGTGTTCTGGTGTTAAGGTGGAGGTGTTTTTCCCACCTGACTATTAAAAGAAGAACTTGCTGACTGTTTTTGCTCTTTGCCAGCAGTACCAGATCTGACACGCGGAGACGGTGGCCACCTGGGGGACTCGGAACTTGGCGGCTCCAGTATTCTCCTGGTTCTGTGGCGGAGGAAATCGTGTGGTTCCGGTTCTTCTCCAGACGGACGTCTCCTATCGTCGAGCCTGCCCACACGACACCTTGATTGATTGACTTTGTACTCATTCTATAATCTGCTGTGTGTAGTTGTGGCATTCACAACAGTAAAGTGTTCATATTTGACTTCTTCTATTGTCTGTTCATTTGCGCCCCCTGTTGTGGGTCCGTGTCACTACACTTTCACAACAGGATATCTCGGCCAGCGTCATGGACTCCGAGGGGCGTCACCCAGCAGTTGAACAGCCAATGGGAGAGCAGGGTGCACAGGCGTCTGCAGGAGGTGTGATTGGTGAGTTGCAGCACATCCTCACTGCCTTTACTGCTCGGTTGGATCAGATGACCGAGCAAAACATCCTCCTGAACCGCAGGGTGGAGGCTCTCTCCGCACAGGTGGCAGCGGGCGCTCAGGGCGCTGCTGCAGCTCCTCCTCCTGCCGACCCTGTGCAGGATATAAACGTTCCACTGGTCGTTCAACGACCCCTCCCACCATCCCCTGAAGCATACATAAGCCCCCCAGAGCCGTACAGAGGTTGTGTGGAGACGTGCACGGACTTTCTTATGCAGTGTTCGCTCATCTTTGCACAACGTCCCGTCATGTACGCGTCTGATGCTAGTAAAGTAGCTTATGTGATTAATCTGCTTCGAGGAGAGGCACACGCTTGGGCTACGGCGCTTTGGGAGCAAAATTCACGGCTCCTTCATACGTACACTGGGTTTGTGAGGGAGTTCAAGCGGGAGAGACCGCTTCAAATGTGCTGCTGTCAATGAGACAGGGATGCCGGAGCGCAGCCGCTTATGCAGTCGACTTCCGCATTGCGGCTGCGAGGTCCGGCTGGAATAACGCTGCGCTCCGCGCCGCCTTCGTAAACGGACTGTCATCAGTCCTGAAGGAGCACCTGGTGGCCAAGGACGAACCGCGGGAATTAGATGGGCTTATCGACCTCGTTATATGGTTAGACAATCGGTTTGAGGAATGCCGTCGGGAACGAGACGAGGGGCATGGCCAGGCACGCGCCGTCCCTCTCCCTTCCGGGTCCGAAAAAGGTCCGCCCTTCCCACGCTCCACGGCCTCTACGCTCCGTGTGGCTACAGCTCCCCCTGCTGACGAAGCTATGGACACGAGCAGGGCCACATTCAGACCACCGAATAGACAGAGGAGGCTCCCCCGCGGGGCGTGCTTTGTCTGCGGCTCAATTGAGCATCAGTTGAGAGACTGCCCCGAACGGTTAAACACCAACGCCCGCCCCTAGAAACTGGGCTTAGGGTGGGCCAAGATATTCACGTGGGACACACACATATTTCCACACGACTCCCAGTTACAATCCTTAGCGGGGATTTAACCCTTCAGGCCCCAGCACTGGTAGACACAGGGTCAGAAGGGAATCTGCTAGACAGCAGATGGGCCAGGGAGGTAGGGCTCCCTCTGGTGGCGCTTCCTTCATCGTTGCAGGTGCGAGCACTAGATGGCACCCTACTCCCTTTAATCACACACAGGACACTACCAGTAACTCTGGTGGTGTCAGGGAATCATCGGGAGGAGATAGAGTTTTTTGTGACTCCCTCTACCTCCTGTGTGATTCTGGGGTTCCCATGGATGTTAAAACACAATCCCCGGATTGATTGGCCGTCCGGGGTGGTGGTTCAGTGGAGCAAGACCTGCCATCGGGTGTGTTTAGGATCCTCGGTTCCTCCCGGTTCCCAGGCTAAGGAGCAGGTCAAAGTCCCTCCCAATCTGTCGGTGGTGCCGGTTGAGTACCACGATCTTGCTGACGTTTTCAGCAAGGATCTGGCACTCACCCTTCCCCCGCACCGTCCGTACGATTGTGCCATTGATTTGATTCCAGGCGTGGAGTTCCCGTCCAGCAGGCTGTACAACCTCTCACGACCTGAGTGCGAATCGATGGAGACCTACATCCGGGACTCCTTAGCTGCCGGGCTGATCCGGAACTCCACCTCCCCGATGGGAGCAGGTTTCTTTTTTGTGGGCAAGAAAGATGGCGGTCTTCGTCCATGCATTGATTATCGGGGGCTGAACGAGATCACGGTTCACAACCGATACCCGTTGCCTTTGTTAGATTCGGTGTTCACCCCCCTGCATGGAGCCAAAATATTTACAAAGCTGGATCTTAGGAACGCATATCACCTGGTTCGTGTCACTCATCGGCTATGACAGCTGTCACCAATCATCTGCTCCTCACCCCTAATAAAAGCAGGACGACACCTCCACCACGTCGCCGAGATATCGTTCTACCAAGGAGGTAAATTCTCAGCCGTGATTGTGCCTACGCACGTACTAGCTGTTCTGGTTTTTGTGATCTTTTGCAGGAGATTCAACTCGCTATTTCCAGCGGGAGGCTGGGGGTTCGTGGATTGACGAGCAGTGAATAGTTTTCACTCCTCACGCCGAACCACGTAAAAATAGGAGCTTGATTCTGCACTGTGTTCTGGTGTTAAGGTGGAGGTGTTTTTCCCACCTGACTATTAAAAGAAGAACTTGCTGACTGTTTTTGCTCTTCGCCAGCAGTACCAGATCCGACACGCGGAGACGGTGGCCACCTGGGGGACTCGGAACTTGGCGGCTCCAGTATTCTCCTGGTTCGGTGGCGGAGGAAATCGTGTGGTTCTGGTTCTTCTCCAGACGGACGTCTCCTATCGTCGAGCCTGCCCACATGACACCTTGATTGATTGACTTTGTACTCATTCTATAATCTGCTGTGTGTAGTTGTGGCATTCACAACAGTAAAGTGTTCATATTTGACTTCTTCTGTTGTCTGTTCATTTGCGCCCCCTGTTGTGGGTCCGTGTCACTACACTTTCACAACAATTAAATTTTCATCTACATTTTCAACATCTCCTGGAAGAACAAATCTCAAAATTAGTGCATATTTAAATGATCCTAGATTCAACCTTTCATTTGAACCGTCAGTGATCATGTTGAAATAATAGAACATGACTTCTAAGTAGGACCTGGTATGATTTTCCCTTTAATTGTAAACCAAATTATGCATTAACTCAGAACAATTAAAATTACATGAAATTCATGAAGACTGAAAAGACTGTTAAAGTATTTCAAAAACCACAGCTAAAGTTTGTAGAATATTTTAAAAATCATGGTAAAATATCAATAACATACCTTATAATAAAAAGCCACACATTCTTGTGTAAATTCCTGTAAATCCACACAAAGCCACAATGTCTTTTTTCCCATGAAAAAAAGTCTACATTAATAATAAATTCATGTAGCCTAAATTCATTCAAAGCCACAGTCTTTTTATCAATGAAATAAAGTCTAGATTAATGAAAGAAGAAAAAGCTACATAATCTTTCTGAAATCCTGTTTGAACAGCACAATGTTTATTTTCCAGAGAGAGAAAAAATTCTTACCAGTTCGCTTTTCCCGTTCATCTTTCAGGTGTGTTCATGAAACCATCAACAATTCCACGGATTCTTGTCCTTATCACACTTTTTCAAACCGTCTTTCTCGCCATCTTCGCTCTGTCTGATGTCGTTCCGTGACACAAACATGCTGCATAATTATTCTTTTAAAAACTTGAATGTTCTAAAAGTTTGCGATGTCCACATGCTACGTTTAGCTAAGCTTCACACAGGAGCCACACAGCGTCACCGCAGCAACCAACCAGTCCTGCTATACAGCAACTGTCATAACAGCCAGGCTTTGAGTGACATTTATTCTCCTCGAAATTCCGCAGATCTGAGGAAACTGATATGTATCTGTAACACACAAATCAGTGTCCGCAGACTTATAAAACTTGCATAATGTCGTAAAAAAGAATGCTTTGCGATAAGCATTTTAAAACTCAGTAACAATCACGATTAAAGAGTACAACACTAACACCCCCGCCCCCCTCCCCATGATGAAATCCACGGAATCCCGAAGATCCGCAGAGTTTTCACAGCCCTGTTTATTATGACCACTCTTAAAACTTGTTATATTTATAATTTTATTAGTGGTAATTTTTTTGAATTGATTTAGTTAGATGAGATATACTCATTATCTCACAAGAATATATCACAATTATCTGGGAACTACTTTTGTGCAGGAATTCATCAAGCACGTCGGCCGCAGGTGCGTACTAACACAGAATACCCAGAAACTGGACAGTTGTTCAGCCATAACGAGAGCATCCACTTTTAGCTTGCCATAAGCTAAGCTAGTGGCGCTCGTGAGAGTGTGCCACCTAATATCTGTGTGCAGCAGATGTGTGTCTCCTCCAGCTGGGACCAGAATAAATGTGTCGTCAGTTATTTTTTTCTGATTCTAATTATTTTAGGAGTTTGCCTGTCGGAGTACAAAGGCTGTTATAGTGGTGAAGGGATACCCGGCTCCTGCCTGCACAGAGCCAGGGTGTTTTTGCAAGTAAGAAAAAAAAAAAAAAAAAATTCAATCTGCAAAAGCAGCCACTGCCACCTGCAAAAAGCAGCACTAAATTAAATTGTAATATTATGTAAATAGTTTTTACATTAAATACTTGAAAAAGTGGTTCAGATATATTTTTGCTCATTAATGCAATATTACAAATTATTCCTTGTGTGTAAGATTTATGTAAGGGAAATTGCAGGTTTTTGTAAGGGGAGGACTGTGTAGGGGTTGACAGGTATGAAGTTAGCTGTGTGTGTGCACCAACCATTTGCCTCTTCGCTGCCTACATTGTGGGGTCAACCATCTGAAGTTTAATTGTAACAATTTGGCTCTAAATCTGAAAAAATAAATAAATGCATTTTTAGAAAAAAGGTTTGCTTAAATTTTGGGTTCACAAGAATAGTATAATATATGAAGGAAATTGTATATCAGTGTAAACAAATGAAAAATAAACTCATCTTTTCTAGCTCAGTGTTTTTTTGTCTTTCCTCTGTACAGAAATGTCCACAAGTATCTGTCATTGGAGTCTAGTGTCACCAAAAAAAAAAAAAAAAAAAAAGTCCATTTGCACTGTTGGTTGGTGGGGGGAGCTTGTACGAGTATATCCTGAAAAAGAGAATAGCCTATCCACATGTTTTTTATGACAGTTTGCTTCATCTGTAGGACCAATTCAAAAGTGCTTTCAAGCTGACGGGACTGTTGTTTGTAGCATTTATGAGGGTTTTAGTGGCAGTGTGAAATCATCTGACTGCTGAACAGTGCGCTATGGAAAAGCCTGTAGAAGCGGTAGGCAGAGAGAGAGAGAGAGAGAGAGAGACTGACTGACTGACCCATGTGACATTCTTTGAGCTCTTTGATTGTCTGTGAGACAAAGATTGTCTAGAACAGGGATTTAAATTAGAGGTGACACTCTGTAGTTTCAGGAAGTGGTCAGATGAAATCTCTGTGATGTTCCACCTCTGATTTATTAATAGAAACATGAGTTGGACAGGCCAGCATGTGCATCAACCTTGGAAGGTTAATAATTTAGGTCACACATGTTGAAGTAACGTAAAAGTGGCTTATACATTTTATAACACTACTGTCATATTTTATGCAGTGAAAGTTAGAGTGCCCCAGGGTTCTTTTCTCAGCCCAGTGTTAGTTTCTCTTTGCATTTCACCCACTGGTTAAATCATTTATATTTATGGCACGATCTTACACTGTATAGCAGAGCAGGGACTTAAGTGGATATAATTTGTGCTACCAGTATGCAGACCTGTGCTCAGTTCCCAATCACGCTATCTATGTCCTTATATTGACTACTTTATAGGACTTTTCAAAGCACTAAACAAAATACCCTCTAATAATAAAAGAATAAATGCCAATAATAAAAAGTACACTACAATAATCCACAAAATCCTAAATTTAAAACCTGATAATACAGAAAAAGGTATTTTTATACTCTGGTGTGACCTGTACTCCAGAAAATACTGTAATAGCATTGTCTGTGTTAGAGGTTGATGAGTTTTCACGGACCTGTCAGGACTTTGATTACTTTGGTTCACAATGTATTTTAATCACAGTATTTATTGATTCATAAATATATACATTATTGGAAAGGATCTGATTATCAATGTTTACATTTAGAGGGATGCCAACAGGGCTGCCACTTTAAAGTTTTACACATAATTTGAAACTTCTAAATAGCTCCCATGAAATAAATAATTTGGTGTATACACTGAAATCTAAATAACCTAAAAACTTCATTAAATATATTAATTTGCAGGGACATGGAAATACCTGGTAACATAATGACAATCCAGAATGTGGCCATGAACTTAATGCAGTCATATGTTGCCAGTGGTTTATACATAGATTTGAATGTGATACTGAGACCATATTATAACCACAGAATGCCAAATGGTCTCAGAGGACAAACCGGAGCATTTAGGGTCGGCTGGAGAGGAGCGCTTGCAATTAGACACCAATCTTAAAACTAATCAGGTGTTTGTTTTCCCATTGTGCTTTCAGGTGTATTTGGATAGTGCTGTGCAGGCGCTTCAGTAATGACCAAAGTATGAGCTCATCTATCTTATTTCATGCCAAAAAAAAACAAAAAACTGTGGGTTTGCTTCAGCGACTCCAACACCATGTAAATACAGCTTCCTGAACATCCCGAATTGTCATTAACTGCAGTTTAAGGTTTAACACAGACGCATTAAACTTGTCACAAACAGACTGATTTGTTGCAGTTTACCACACTTGTTTTATTGATGCTGAACGTTAAATGGTCGTTTAAATCCTCTGAATGTAATCAAACATTATATATAATGTGTCTCCTGTGCGCCAGTAGGCATCAGTGTGCACAGACAGAAAAATCAAAGCAGGATACAGAGCTATACATTTACATGATGCATTACAGCGAAGCTTAACATTAAAAAAAATATATAACTCAATGCTAAAATACCCTTAGCTGTTGTGTGGGCCGCCAGAAGAGGAGGTACTGCTGGCCCACCACCAGAGGGCGCCCTGCCTGAAGCCCGCACTTCAACCCCGCTGCCTCCACGGACACAGCCGGGGGTGACAGCTGTCACTCATTATCTCTTGACAGCTGTCACCCATCTACACTTCATCATCCCACTCCATAAAGACCGGACGTCATCTCCACCTCGTTGCCGAGATATCGTCTACCTTAGGAGGTAACCTTCTCAGCCTGCATATCCAGATAAGTGGTTACTCAGACACTGCACGAGTGTGTGTTAGAGGTGGAGGTGGAATTCCCACCATTGTTGTTACTGGGTGTTCACACACCCACATCTGATTGTCTCTGCTCCTCGCCAGCAGTACCAGATCCGACACGCGGAGACAGTGGCCACCTGGGGTGTTCGGGATTTGGCGGCTCCAGTATTCTCCGGGTTCGGCGGCGGAGGAAATCGTGTGGTTCCGGTTCTTCTCAGGACAGACGTCCTCTATCCTCGAGCCTGCCCACACGTCACCTTTGCTAATTGACTATTGTACATATTCTGTAATCTGCTGTGTTTGGTTGTGCTTTTCACAACAGTAAAGTGTTCATATTTGACTCTTTCATTGTCCGTTCATTTACGCCCCCTGTTGTGGGTCCGTGTCACTACACTTTCACAACACTTAGCCACATGAGCATTGTGTTTTTATAATGTGCATGTTATATGGCTGGGGGGCCTGGCTGCCGGTTTGTTTGTCTTTTGGTTTCCTCCCAGGTGGCGTGCATTTGGGACTGAGTGGCTGTGTTGCTGAGGCTGTCAGGACCTCACCCTGATCACCTGCGACTCGTCAGGACTCACAGCTGTAGTGCATCTGGATGGATTGGAACATGTTGGCATTTAAGACTGGAGTGCACAGTGTGTATTTGCCAGAGACTCGACCTTGTGACCAGACGGGTGAGATCGTCGTCTCGGGAGCCATCTCATCAACAGCGGATGCTGAGAACGTCCAGGTTTGATGCACAGTCTGTGAAAGAGGAGGGGGTGAGGTTTCACGCTCGTCAGCACACTTCCTGAGGTACGTTAGATTTTGTGACTAACAGTTATACAGTCAGTAAATGTGGTGTCCCTCACACCTTATTGTATTGAGCTGTTTGTTAGTCATGTATCAGCTTCCACTGCAGTGGAGTTTTGTGAACGGGATGTTCCATGCCTGCAGGTTGGGAAGCTGATCAGTAATCAAGCCAGGAAGTGTTTGCTGTTTGTACACCTTTAAGTGTTCTGTGTGTAGAGTGTGGACTCACATAATGGTTCCTTCTTTCACAGACTCGGTTGTTGCGGCCACCTGGGGGGTGTCGGCGGGGTCCTTGGGTCCGAAACACCTTCTGGCTCCGGACCGTTAGCGCTGCTGGGAGCGCACCACGCCAGACCGCACCTTTTTATTATATTATCACTGTTATGTATTAAATTCAGTTATCCTTTGAACCGTGCTCTGCTTATTTCATACTGGGTCCTTCAAACGCTGGTCGGTTCTCCGAGCTGCGTCCGACACATAACAGTGCAGTTGTTTAATTAATTATTAAGATCCTGTTGTCTTATGTACAATTTATACATGTTCAATAAAGCCCTTCTGTCAATCAATCAATCAGTCAATCATAAACAATATTTACGTTTTTAACTGCATCTGCAGGAGGGCATGCGTGTATGTGTGCATGAGGTTAGCTTTGAGTTAGCTTTGACTTAGCAGAAGTTAGCGTGCACACTGACATCCATGAAATGTCTTGTAAATCACTTCAGAGGTGTTATTATGCTACAAAAACAGCATTTTCAGTTTTAGAAGTGTTTATTTCTCACTAGCTTTTACAAAATGAGAAAGGTGTTATATTTAGCCAAAAACAATGCGAAGATAGCAGCTAGTGACACCAGGAAGTGACCTCACCACGCTAACGTCTGTGAGATCATATCATAAAAATAGGAACAGAATGTGACTTTTTAACCTCTTAAAATATGTCACATTTAGCCATCTTTGAACTTGTCCAAGGTCTGTGTCCTAAGAATGTTTCCTGTGTGTTTTTTGAAGACTCTGGCAGTTATAGGACTGGACATATGCTGAGCATAGCCAGACGGACAGATGGATGGATGGATGTAAAGCCTTTGCAATACCCGATGACCTCTGGTAACAAATGAGTCTGACCCTTAACTGCTCTTTTATCCAGTGACAGCCATGAGGCCAGAAGGAGGATATAGAAATGCATTGCATCAATACGTGCACCCAGTCATACTTTCTAGTGTCAATGATAATAAGACCAAAATTGGTCAGATTGTCACCACGTTTGAACTGTACATCCCAAATGACTGTATCTCAGATAAGTTTGAATGTGGGCATGACTGGATTTTACAAAGACTATGGCTGAATCTCAATTCTACCACTCAGCCCTTCCTCTCCGTTTTGCGTGGGCACGAGAGACGGGTGTCTCAATTCTCTTTTTGGACCGAGGCGGAGGGCTAGACGGAGGGCTTCAAACTCCTCCAAATGGAGTCAATCTGGATGCACACTCTGTTTGGAGGGGTAGGAGGAGCTTACTGCTGTCTCCACAGAAACAAACATGGCGCCAAAAGAGCCGCACAAATGAAACGGCTTTCATTACAAATTACGCTGTTTAGAAAGTTATAACTTGCCAAAAAACTTTACAGGCAGTTGTCTATGACAGCAACATGTATGCTGCTGGATGCATGTTGCGTATATTGTCCTTCTGAAGAATATCGTAACTTCACTCGTGTGCTGAGGTGTTATAATGCATATACACATGAACGCTACAATAAGACACTTTTATATCTCACAATGGAGAAAATTGTGACAAAGGATAAGCACATTAATTTGTATGTTCATAAATCTTTGGATAATATCAATCCCTGCTGTTGGATTTCAAGGTCTGTAATGCGTGTGTACTTTGTAAACAAACAGGAGCCCTGAACACACACATCTCCTAATAAGCTTTCAGGCAGAAAATAAGTTTCACCAATGGGAATAAGTTGGAAAATATATATACACACACGGATATGTGTAAAACATAACCTGACGTCCTAATAGACTGCTATTATTTGTCAAGTAAATTTCTAAAGGAAATAGGGCTGGATGCAAAAAATGGGAGAATTTGAAAAAGAAATATAAGGTTAACAGAACTAGATGCAGCCCATAACATACATACAGGTGCTGGTCATATAATAAGAATATCATGAAAAAGTCAATTTATTTCAGTCATTCCATTGAAAAAGTGAAACTTGTATACATTCATTGCACACAGACTGATATATTTCAAGTGTTTATTTTTCAGTTACTAATTAATTAATTACTAATCAATCAATTAATGATTAATCAAACAACATTAATTATTACTATTAGTGATTAATTATTATTAGTATTATTAACATTAATGAATTACTAATCAATGAATTATAAATACTATTAATTATTATTATTATTATTATTATTATAAATTACAAATTAATTAAATTAATTAACATGACATGATTGTGATGCATTGAAGAAATCTGCGACTTCTATTTCTTTGCATTCACGCAGAAAGGTGAGAAAATAAAAACAGCAAACAGGCTACTGCAACAAGTTGCGTTTTGGTTGCCAACAGTGAAGACGGCAGTTTGACACGGGCAGTTTTTTTTCTCCTAAGGCAGAGGGGCGTGTCAATTCATAGGGCTAGAGACATACCCCTTCGCCTTACCCCTTGTTTTAAAGGGGTAGGCGTAGGGGTAGGGGTAGGGCATGGGTTAAAGTTCTCTGTCACCACAACGGATTTCCGTCATTTGGAAAATTTAATGGTGCGTTTACACATAACGGCAACAAGTCACGAATGCCATGAAGTATACATTCTTGGCCGCTGATCACGAATGTGATGATTCGGGGCAGAGGCGTCAGGTGTCCTCAGGAACTGTTGCAACCTGTTACCACACGTTACGATTAATGGCATGTGTCTCTGGAGAATTATCAGGAACCATTACGCACGGTCAAGAATAATGTTCCGCGTTGTTGCGCGCTATTGCGCGTAACAGCACATCGTTAACTTCTGTCACGTTGTGAACGAGGTGAATTGTCTCCACACACACACCCATATTCATCCATCCGAATTCAGATCGCTCCAGTTTTTCAGAAGAACTTTGTGACTGCATGCGTAGTTGGGCTCTGTGCCATGGAGTGACGCAGAGAAGAGGAGGAGGAGACGGACAGAGCCAGATGTGTGGCTTCAAGCGGCTCTCGTCTAGCGCGTTTTTCCAAACATCAGGCACATGCAGCAGGTGGAACACCTGCAGGAGTGCGCTAAGAGCACTGAAATGAGACTTTTAGCCGACTTGGTGTCAGCAATCAAACTGAATGCGGTGCAGCAGGGTTTAATTGTGCGCACGCTTCTTCCTCTGCCGGACTGGAGAAGGTGCAGATGTCTGGCTGCACGTGAGTCTCCTCTCGCTTCTCTGGTTCCTCTGGCTCAGACTTGTTCTCCTGCTCATCGGTTACAACAGCAGGTGGAACACCTGCAGGAGCGTCCTGAGGAGCTTCAGCAGGAACTGTGGAACGACACTTGGCTGACTTCGCGTCACTGTTCCTCTTCGGCATACTGCATCAAACTGAACGCTCTGGAGCCGAGTTTAATTGTATGCACGTGACAGAAAACTGATTTGTCGTGGCGCGCAGTGAAATGTGATAACGCGTTACAAGTTGTATCAAAACTTGACAGTTTCCGTGTCACTTCGTAATAACACGTGACAGTTTGGGCTCCAAGAACCATCACAGGAACCACTACGAACATTGTCACGTTCTATTAAGGATCACTACTCATCAAGACGGATCAACACGCTCATTTGCAACCTCCACGACATGAGACGAAATGAGGGTGGTGTGTGACATTTGTGGAAGATTTTTTGACAGCCAAAAACATGCTCCACGAATATCAAGAATACCACGCACCAACACGCACTATTAAGAAACCTATTCAGATGCGTTAAGTCACGTTAAGAATGTCAGGAATGTGTCACGAATGACAGAAAAATGACATTTGTAACGCGTCTTGCTTATGTGTAAATGCACCATAACCACACATACGTGCGCACACGTGGTGTCATGCATGTTTTGGGGCTGAAATATGATACTCTCACTGTCAAAGCAACATCCCATTCTACGCTAATCAAAGCAGCAGCAGTGTCAGCCTGGACTGTGGAGGAAGGGACTGTGTGAATTTTCACTCCTCTCCACTCTGTTTCCTGCTTGCTATAAGCCACGGTCTTCTCCTCCTCCCTGTCTTCGTGGGAACATTGGCAAACCTTCCCCAAGTAGAGCAGGGTGTGGTTTAGCTTTGAACCAATGAAGCAATGAAGCAATGGTTCGATCTGCTGCTTTGGTTCTTAGTTTTATTTCGCTTTATCTTAATTTTCCCCTGCTAAAACCCTAAAGAGCATATCTCTGTGAGTAATATTTACCTTTTTATGTTAAACCAACCTGTTATGGTCTTCTGAAACAGTTGATAGATGTATTTTATAACTTAAAAACGGGACCATTGCTAACGTGTTAGCATGTCTATGGCATTTTCAATGTTAAAGTAAGCATTACGCTGTTCGCATCTCAGCACGTTGTGTGCATTTGTTTTCTGTATAATAATTAATGGCTCAGCATTTGTTGTCGTAAAAGAGTCACATGTATTACAAATTGTAATATTTATTTATTTTTATTTATATATTAATAATAATAGCAACAAGAACAATAATAGTAATAACTAATAATGCTACAATACAATTTTAGAGAAACAGACAAAAAGAACCTGATAAAACAAAACAGAAAAGATAAAACCAAATAACAATAAACATAAATAAATAAATATAGAAATAGCTGTTTCCTGTGAACACCTAGTGACTCTTACACCTCCACTTCATTCCTGTTTTATTTAACCCCTTGACGCCCATCGTCGCATATATGCTACAATCTCTGACTCAAATATGCAACTTACCAAATTGACCTGTATGCCCGTTGTCGCAAATTTGCAACATACCATCATTATTATTATAACATTATAACATAAAGTGAAATTAATAATCTCAACATTATTTACCATCTACTTAAAGGCAAAAACACACACAAAACATGTTTTTATATACAGCTATATAAATTTGGGCGTTAAGGGGTTAAGTTTAATGACAATTTGTTTTGGTCAAACCACATCTAAGCTGTGTTTTTACACAAGAAAAAATAAAATGCAGTAAATTGCACATTTGTGTCTTTTTTCATGAAAATATCTTATTAAAGATAACATATTACAGTTTAGTCAGGCCTTTAAAATGCTTTTGTGGACTCTTGCTGTAATATGTTGTCAATGGTTGAGATAGTTGCTGTAGGCATCTAAAAATGCTGATAATCGAGTTAAACCTGATGGAAATCTCTGTGGTGTGTCAGTGATGTATGTATGTGCAAAATAAAACAAAACATTACTCCAGGTATGTTTTTGACGAGAATATAACATCATAACTTTGTTACAAGGTCAAACGTTGTTGTTGCGTGATAAAGGCCTTTTAATAATAACTCACTTAAAGAAATAATGGCAAAACTCACTTGTAAGTAAAAAACAAAAAATAAAAAACAATTAAGATTCAGATTCAATTTATTCTTATACCCTTGGGTAAAATTAGTTTACAGTGAGTGAGTCATGTCGTTTGGTAAACACACAGCAAAACACAGAACTAGACAAAGCGATGACAGTGCAAAAAGGCTAAAAGAACAAGGACGGCCCCAAAATAAAATGAAAGCAAGATAAGTTAAAACATCAATAGATAAAAAGTCTAAAAACATGTCATACACAGGAATAAAAAACTAAATAAATAAAAATAAAAATGTGTTGTTCATAAAAACAAGGTAAGAGAAACTATACAAAAAATAAATACATAAGTTATATTTAAGTTTCTGTTACTTGTTAACAGCACTGATGGCTGCTGGTACAAAATTGTTTTAATTGAAAAAATAATTGACCGATTAATCGATTAGTTGCAGCCCTAGTTTGTTTTAGGAGTGAGAGCATTTTACCGATTAAATGTGAATAAGCCAGTTTTGAGTTTCTCAGTGCGCATGTGTTTTCAAAATGGGTGACAGTGTTACTTTGTACACAGCAGAACAACGTTGTCAATTGCCTTAGGCCCTAATTTTGTATTTTATTGACTGTACAGCCAGAAACAGAGCACCCTTTTGGTGCATTTACCGGATTAGAACCGATCAAAATACTACAGAAGACAAAGAATTTCTACTTGACAGTTTGAAGTGAGTTTTCTTTGTTTCAGAGGGCTTCATACCCAATAAAATTCATGAGAATATACAAAATTTAACTTGCTCTTTTAAAAAATTTCTGGGGGAGCACCCCCAGACCCCCCATAATCAACAATGTGTTTTTACTTGACAGGTCGAAGTGATTTTCTTTGTTTCAGAGGGCTTCATACCCTTTAAAATTCATGAGAATATACAAAATTTAACTTGCTCTTTTAAAAATGTTCTGGGGGAGCACCCCCGGACCCCCCAGAATCAAGACTACCCCCCACCCCCCTTTTATGTACCTTTATGTTCAGGTTTTGCATTCTTTTTATGCTTTGTCTCTCTCTTCTTAGAGGCTATTTGGAATCGATTTGTATACTGTATAATGTGTTTATTGTATTTATTGAGAAAAAAAGAGTGTGTGCCCCCACTATGCCACATTTTAGAGAATTGCTGACATTGATTTTTGCCAGGAAAAAAATTTCAGTCAGATGAAAATTTATTGCTTTAACCCATGGGGTAGGGCCAAGGGGAAGGGGAAGGGGTACAAAAGAGAATTGAGATTTGGGGTATGTGTCACACCATCAGCCACAGTCTGAAAATAAACCTAACTACTAAATTAGTTGAAATAAAAGAAAAGTCTTATTTCCTTCTTTGTGTTGATCACCAGATCACAAGCCAGCTCCAGTGATGCATTCTGTCACCTATTGTATTGGAATGTGTTAATTCACATTAATTAATTATTCAAAGTTAATACAATACAAAACATGACACAGTAAAATTAAAAAAATAATTAACATGCACAATAAATATCTTAACACTAAGTTTGACAGGTTTAACAAAAACATACAGCAAGATCAGATAAGATCAGCAAGTTTGAGACCACAGTTTCTACTTCAGTTACAACTTGAACGTCATGCTGAACTCTATTAAGTGTGATCCACCGCCAGCAGTCCTGACAGCTTTGCTTAGCAGACTGTGCTCGTTACGGACACAAGGCTCATCGGCAGCAGATTGGCGTAGCAGGCTTCAACAGCTCTTGGGAAGGCGCTGTGCTGTGAAGCAGAAGCGGGAAAGCGGCACAAGAGATTCAAGCAAGTAGCTAAGAAGAAATGCAGCTTGGTGTTTGTTCAGGATTAACTTGTAGCATGGTTTGTTGTTGCTACAGTGACTGCTGAAGATTAAATGGGAAGAGAAGTTGCAGCTTCAGCTTCAAATATTTCAATGCATAGTAATCTTTGATGTCTTGTCTTTCATGTCAAGGTGCTGCTATTTTTCTTGAACAACAGAAAAAATGAAATAAAGATCTGCTCAGATCAAAGTCACATTAACAACGGTAACTTGGATTATGATGCTTCTGTCATCTGATGATCTCATGTCAACAGTCCAACGTTAAAGCCACTTACTGGAGTATGTATGGAGTATGGAGTATTTTAGACCCATGATGCACTGCAATATACTGCAAACTTTGTGAAATGACAGAACAGCATATTACTGATGATTTTTACTGCACAGTCTACATCAAACTTAAATTTTCAACATTTTCCACTATTTTATTAAAATGATTAAACACAAGTTTTATGTTCTCTGTGTGTAACTGTATATTTTAATATTGATATTTTCATTTTCACTGCATATTCATATAAGCTTCAAATATCTGTTATCTTTTAAATTTATCGCTGATAATCACTATTATAAAGAAAAAATATTATTATAAAGAAAACAATTCCAGATACCTATAAACAAATCGAAAAAGTAACCCAATTACTGATTACTCCTTGAAAAAGTAACTTAGTTACTTTTCTGAATTTTAAAAGTAACTAAGTTAGATTACTAGTTACTTTATTAGTTACATTCAGCAGGTGCCAACAACACCCCCCTGCCACTTCAACATGAAAATGATAACCCGTTTTGCCAATTACTCACTTTACTCATTATTATGTAGTATTATTGTTGTTGCAGTGGCTGTATGTAAAATGATATCTTTAAAACATCTTCAGAACTGGACCTTTAGTCTAACAAGGGGGGAGGGCAGGACCCTTTAAACATTGCTCTGTGGCTCTGCCCCTATGCATTGTCTGTGTAAACAGGAGTTATGCGAGGAAAAACAAATTTATTTTTTGAGGAAATCACTATCTGATTGGCCAGGAGTGTTGTGTGTTGGGGGGTTTGGCTGGATGTTTTTGTGTTGTTTTCTTTTCTTTGCTCTCCAGGTGGTATGCAAACTGGTTTTTGTCTGTGGAGACGGTGCTGGCAGAAGAGTCCTTCACCCTCATCAGCATTATTAGCTGCACCTGGAGGATGTTTACGTGCAGGCCTACTGACTCGCAGCACCTGTGGATGATGCTCACGTGTAAACTTAAAGACTTTCAGCTGAAGCAGATAATGAGATGGCGTTCTGCATTTAAGCCATGAGTGGTTCAAGCAGAATTGCCGGGAACTCGACCTTGTGACGTTCGTTTGTGAGACGCTGAGGACCGCGCCAGGGTTTGACACATCGTGCCTGTGAAGGAGGACGGGTGAGGGACACATGCTGTCAGCACACATCAGAGGTGATTATTGTCTGAATGATCGTTAATAGTAATTTGGCATTTTGTTACGCAGTATATTTGAACATTGATGAGAATTGTGCAGTTTGCTTCTCACTGCCGTGGCGTACGGACTGATGATCCTCCACCTGTTGTGAGAAGCTGCTCATTTACATAAAGCTTAAATTCAGACCTGAATGTGTTGCTGATGGTGTGTGCCTCTGAAAGATATTTGCTGTAGCTCTGTTGATTTACCTCACCTTTTCCATCCTTCACCGAGTCAGTTTGTCGTGTCCACCTGGGGGGTGTTTGGCGGTGAATCTGAGTCCAGAAGCGCCGAGGCTTCGATCCTTTTGGGCACTGGAGAGCGCGCCGTCCTTCACTCCACCAGACAAACCAAATATTTATGTTGTACACTAATTATTGCACTGGAGGGGAAATAAAATCGTTTTGTTTGTGGAACCGCTTTCTGGTTATTTAGCGCTGGGTTTGGTCAGATGTTGGTCCGCTCCTCAACCTGCGTCTGCACATAACAAGGAGGAAGGTACCAGAAAAAGACTTGGTGTGTATTTGATGTGACGTGTGGTTTAAAATTTTCACTTTCAGAAACTCCAACTCCATTACAAAATCTTAGAAAACTGAGATAAATCAGTGGCCAGGAAGCAGCAGACAAACAATATTTTAAATGCCACTGAACATGCACAAGCAATGGTCACATGGCCACACATGCAGCAGTAACACAACTGCATTTGCTACTGCTAGCAGGTGCGCAGCGACTATTCCACTGTTGCCACAAACACACCACACACACAGGACACAGGCCGCTCGATGTTTATTCATCCCAGCAACGGGGGAAACATTATACTACCAAAATGTAATGTGTTTTTATGATTTCATCATGTTAATACAAGAACGCTGCATGACACCCTGAAAACTGGTTAAAACAAATATTCCAAATATTCTGTCTGCTACGTTTAACATATGTGGAATTTAATAAACGCAAAATGAGTTTCAGACATTTTATATATATTACTCTGGAACAAAGAGGACAAACAGTGTTGTAAAGGACAATAAGCAGGGAGTTAAAGAGCAAACTTCACTTTTCCTCAGAACGACATAAACAGGTAGTGATCGCGGCTCACAGCAACTCCCGTTGAAAATAACAGAGAAACAATCTGAGCTTCTCACATGTTTACATAAAACAAACACAATAACAACGTTGAAAAACCATGATAACATATTTGGGTGATTCTTAGACTACGGGCACTTATTATGTCCTTTGATCATATTGTATGAAAAACTGAAAAAAGGGGAGATTTCACACTTTTATAGTTATCTTTACAATGAAAGTGTGTTAAGAAATTTGTTCTACTATGATGACTTTTTCACTTTTTTTCAGCATCATTATATGCAAATATTGACGTTTTGTGCTTGTCCCACACCCAGACTTTTGCTCTTCAATGATAAAAATGAATGGTAAAGAAACGTTTTTTCTAATGTTTTAAAATATCTCTGAATAAAATATCAGTAAAATAATCAAAACATAATTGGGGTATTCAATGTCATACAATTGTTGTGATTTTTTTTAAACAAAATGTAGTTGTCCCACACTATTGCCGTAATTTCCACCACAACACTGTAATGTCCCTTTAAACAGTTTGTATGAAAGATTGTTTGGGTAGTTTCTATGGAGATAAACAGTGACATCAGAGCACATGTATATAGTGCCAAATCACAACAAACAGTTGCACCAAGGCGCTTTATATTGTAAGGCAATGGTGTGGTGGAAATTACATTTACAAGGCCAATAGTGCCCGTAGTTAAAGAATCACCCATTTCTGAGAGTTTTAGGCACAGTATTCATCCATCCATCCATTTTCTTCCGCTTTATCCGGAGTCGGGTCGCGGGGGCAGCAGCTCAAGCAAAGCCGCCCAGACCTCCCGATCCACACACACCTCCCACAGCTCCTCCGGGGGAACCCCAAGACGTTCCCAAGCCAGCCAAGAGATGTAGTCCCTCTAGCGTGTCCTGGGTCTTCCCCGGGGCTTCCTCCCAATTGGACATGCCCGGAACACCTCTCCAGCGAGGCGTCCAGGGGGCATCCGGAAAAGATGCCCGAGCCACCTCAACTGACTCCTTTTGACGTGGAGGAGCAGCGGCTCACCTCTGAGCTCCTCCCGAGTGACCGAGCTCCTCACCCTATCTCTAAGGGAGTGCCCAGCCACCCTGCGGAGGAAACTCATCTCAGCCGCTTGTACTCGCGATCTCATTCTTTCGGTCATGAACCAAATCTCATGACCATAGGTGAGGATCGGAACGTAGATCGATCGGTAAATCGAGAGCTTTGCCCCCCTACTCAGCTCTCTCTTCACCACGATGGTCCGATACAGCGACCGCATCACTGCAGGTGCTGCACCGATCCGTCTATTGAGCTCACGCTCCATCTGTCCCTCACTCGTGAACAAGACCCCGAGATACTTAAACTCCTCCACTTGAGGCAAGGACACTCCACCGACCTGAAGAGGGCAAAGCAACTTTTTCTGGTCAGGAACCATGGCCTCGGATTTGGAGGTGCTGATTTTCATCCCAGATGCTTCACACTCAGCTGCAAACCGCCCCAGTGCACGCTGAAGGTCCTGATTTGACAAAGCCAACAGAACCACATCGTCTGCAAACAGCAGAGACGAGATTCTGTGGTTCCCAAACCAGACCCCTTCTACACCCTGGCTGCACCTAGAAATTCTGTCCATAAAAATAATGAACAGAACCGGTGACAAAGGGCAGCCCTGGCGGAGTCCAACGTGCACTGGAAACAAGTTTGACTTACTACCGGCAATGCGAACCAAGCTCCTGCTGCGGTCGTATAGGGTCCGGATAGCCCTTAGCAAAGGATCCTGGACCCCGTACTCCCGGAGCACTCCCCACAGGGCGCCCCAAGGGACACGGTCGAACGCCTTCTCCAGATCCACAAACACATGTGGACTGGTTGGGCAAACTCCCATGAACCCTCGAGCACCCGATGGAGCGTGTAGAGCTGGTCCAGTGTGCCGCGACCAGGACGAAAACCACACTGCTCCTCGATGGTCGAACCTCGGATTCAGGTTCGACCTAGGCACAATATAAAAAGAGTTTTATGTTGTGATGTCAATGCTGCTGTCTGTGTGCAGCGGTTAAATTGCAGCATGATCTGACCGTCTCAATGCATTTCTCAATGTTACTGACATCTCGCAGAGCGGTGAACTCTTCGAAGTTTTGTGAAATTTTGTGGGATTTGAAACCTCAGTAGGGCGAATGCCTTAATATCTATCTGTGGTGCAAATTTGGTGAGAATTTGTCAGCTTGGGACTCCAACAAGGGCGGTCGCATCTCCGGCGTCTATTCCTTTCCCCTTCTGCGGGGGCGGTGCAGTTTTAGCTGCAGCTGGCCCCCGCTCCTCCCCCCCAAGCTGACAGCGGCGCATCTCAGGGTTGCTGCGTGGCCTTCATCCACTTGCCTCAATTCAGATAACGGACTTCTTCAAACTTAGTGCACATAAACAATGTCAAATGTGTATGTGCTGTCTTTAATTCTGATGTGTGCCATTATTACGGTAAACAAGTAATAATTGTGGACTAATTGCTGTCTGAAGTAACTGGAGTGTAAACATAATTTCTCCACTGTAAGATCAATAAAGTATACAGTGAGAAAAATAAGTAATTGAACACCCTGTGATTTTGCAAGTTCTCCCACTTAGAAATCATGGAGGGGTCTGAAATTTTCATCTTAGGTGCATGTCCACTGTGAGAGACATAATCTAAAAAATAAAATAAAAAAAAATCTGGAAATCACAATGTATGATTTTTTTAATTATTTGTATGTTACTGCTGCGAATAAGTATTTGACCCCCTACCAACCAGCAAGAATTCTGGCTCACACAGACCTGTTAATTTGTCTTTAAGAAGCCCTCTTATTCTGCACTCTTTACCTGTATTAATTGCACCTGTTTGAACTTGTTACATAAAAGACACCTGTTCACACACTCAATCAACCACACTCCAACCTGTCCACCATAGCAAAGACCAAAGAGCTGTCTAAGGACACCAGGGACAAAACTGTAGACCTGCACAAGGCTGGGATGGACAACAGGCAAGCAGCTTGGTAGAAGACAACAACTGTTATGATTATTTATTAGAAAGTGGAAGAAACACAAGATGACTGTCAGTCTCCCTAGGTCTGGGATTCCATGAAAGATCTCACTTTGCAGGGTAAGGATGATTCTGAGAAAGCTCAGATCTACACAGGAGGACCTGGTCAATGACCTGAAGAGACCTGGGACCACAGTCACAAAGATTACATTAGTAACACATGATGCTGTCATGGTTTAAAATCCTGCAGGCAGCAAGGTCCCCCTGCTCAAGCCAGCACATGTCCAGGCCCATTTGAAGTTCACCAGTGACCATCTGGATGATCCAGAGGAGGCATGGGAGAAGGTCATGTGGTCAGATGAGACCAAAATAGAGCTTTTTGGAATCAACTCCACTTACCATGTTTAGAGGATGAGAACAACCCCAAGAAAACCACCCCAACTGTGAAGCATGGGGGTAGAAACATCATACTCTGGGAGTGGGACAGGACGACTGCACCGTATTGAAGGGAGGATGGATGGGGTCATGTATTGCGAGGTTTTGGCAAACAACCTCATTCCCTCAGTAAGAGCATTGAAGATGGGTCATGGCTGGGTCTTCCAGCATGACAATGACCCCAAACACACAGCCAGGGCAACTAAGGGGGGGCTCCATAAGAAGCATTTCAAGGTCCTGGAGTGGTCTGGCCAGTCTCTAGACCTGAACTCAATAGAAAATCTTTGGAGGGAGCTGAAACTCCAAACCTGAAAGATTTAGAGAAGATCTGTATGGTGGAGTG
Organism: Thalassophryne amazonica; assembly: GCF_902500255.1. Classification (NCBI taxonomy): domain Eukaryota; kingdom Metazoa; phylum Chordata; class Actinopteri; order Batrachoidiformes; family Batrachoididae; genus Thalassophryne; species Thalassophryne amazonica. Next base: position 48,961,612 of record NC_047109.1, on the reverse strand, counting down.
GACCAAAATCCCAGCTGCAGTGTGTGCAAACCTGGTGAAAAACTACAGGAAACGTTTGACCTCTTTAATTGCAAACACAGGCTACTGTACCAAATATTAACATTGATTTTCACAGGTGTTCAAATACTTATTTGCAGCAGTAACATACAAATAAATTATTAAAAAATCATACATTGTGATTTCCATATTTTTTTTTTTTTTAGATTATGTCTCACAGTGGACATGCACCTAAGATGAAAATTTCAGACCCCTCCATGATTTCTAACGGGGAGAACTTGCAAAATCGCAGGGTGTTCAAATACTTATTTTCCTCACTGTATCTCATCTCAAGTACTTTTGAGGTAATCCTGCTAACAGTCATCTTGCAAAGCCTATATAAAGTGAAAACTGATCCAGAATCCAGATCCGGATCTCCTCCAAAATTTAATTGAGTCTTCCTTGGACTAATATCTATCTGTGGTGAAACTTTCATCAAAATATCTTTGATGAAAGAGCGACTATCAAAATAGTCGCTCTAAAATCTTTGGCACACAAAGACAAAAGTGCTAACTCATTGCCAAGATGGCGCCGTTGTGTCTGGCTGCTCGTCTGCTGCTCTCCAGTCTGTTATTTTATTGTTTTTAATTTATGCTGTTTTTGAGTCAGAGGCACTGCTGGTGTATGATCGCCAAACTCTGCTGGATCTCCAGCCCCCGGTTCGTTGTGCGGTTTGGTTATCGGAGGGTGGACAGAACTTTCCGCCCCCATTTTTGTCGGAGGTGCCGGCTTTTCTGTGCCGTGCTCCTGCGCTGCCTTTCGGCCGAAAGCGCATTTGTCGCCGCGGGAGACGAAGTGGACGTCTGGTGAAGCTGAAGCTCTGTTTGGCCTGCTGTTTGGCTTCTGGACGAGCTGTGCACAGAATTCTGGCAGGATCTGTGCTGCCCTGGCGCCTTGTGGATCCCGTTAGAGCCTGTGTGGTACCGCTGGTCAGCTCTGAGGACTGTCGGCCCGGCCGTCCACGTCTTAGCCGGATTGATGTGCGCCAGTGGCGCTCTCGGAACCTGGGCTTGCTTCGCCAGGTTCCAAACAGTGAGACTGTCATCCCCACTTAGGTCCTTACCCTGGGTCTCCTGAACATCAGATCACTGTCCTTGAAATCATTGTTGATTAATGATTTAATCATGGATCATCATTTAGATATGATTGGCTTGTGTGAAACCTGGCTCAAACCCACAACTCTCCTTCCTTTGAATGAGGCCTGTCCACCAGCATACACATTTAGTCACGTGTCTCTTGGTGTGAAGCAAGGCGGGGGTGTGGCTTTTATTTACAAATCTAGGTTTTCTTTATTAGCTGTTGGGGGTCACAAATACGAGGTCTATCAATAAAGTAAAGGTCCTTTTTATTTTTTTTTAAACTATATGGATTTGAATCATATGTTTTTACGTCAGACAAGCTTGAACCCTCGTGCGCATGCGTGAGTTTTTCCACGCCTGTCGGTGACGTCATTCGCCTGTGAGCACGCCGTGTGGAAGGAGTGGTCCCGCCCCCTCGTCGGATTTTCATTCTCAGCAAACAGCTGAGCTACTGCCGCTTTGTTCCATGAAATTTTTTTCAGGAGCTCTGCCAGACAACCAGCTGGAAGCCATTTTGAAGATTCGGTTGTTTTTTGGTGAAAATTTTATGGGCTTCACAGAGATTAAGGACTGTTACTACAGCTTTAAGGACGGCCCACAATGGCACATGGCGCGCCATGCTCCGAGCTGCGATGATGAGGCAGAAAATGCCAGATCATTTCTAAGCTGATGGCTCTGTGGATACGAGACTGTCGTGTGCACTTTCTCTGGTTATCACAAGAGCTGGACATCAGCCATTTTCCGGCAGATTTCACTTTTAACAAGAGATTTTGTCATGGAAAGCTGCGCTGAGGCTTCGCGCATAACAACCGATTCGCTATTTGAGCGAGACAAAGGAACACCTCCGTTTCGGCGTGTCATGGGACAAGTTAGGACATGCCCAGCTCTCCACAATTTCTCTGATACTTACTGGACTGGTAAGCATTGAAAGCCGAGATAGGCATGTCCCAACTTGTCCCATGACACGCCGAAACGGAGGTGTTCTTTGTCTCGCTCAAACAGCAAATCGGTTGTTACGCACGAAGCCTCCGCGCGGCTTTCCATGACAAAATCTCTTGTTAAAAGTGAAATCTGCCGGAAAATGGCTGATGTCCTGCTCTTGTGATAACCAGAGAAAGTGCACACGACGGTCTCGTATCCACAGAGCCATCAGCTTAGAAATGATTTGACGTTTTCTGCCTCGTCGTCGCAGCACGGAGCGCGGCGCGCCAAGCGTCCTTAAAGCCATCCTTAAAGCTGTAGTAACAGTCCTTATTCTCTGTGAAGCCCGTAAAATTTTCACCGAAAGCCAGATAACTTTTTCAAACAGTTTCCAGGTGCCAGTCTCTAACAGCTTCTGAAAAAAGTCTGCTTTTAGGAAATATCATTCCACAGAGACAGCGCTCACTAAAGTTGTGAATGATCTTCTGCGAGCAATGGACTCAGACACCACTACGGTTTTGGTGTTGTTAGATCTGTTAGATTTTTTGGGATTACTGGAAGTGCCCTTGCCTGGTTGACGTCATATCTGTCCAGTCGTTCTCAATGTGTCTTGTATAATGGCACTACCTCTGACCTTGCTGACATGAGATTTGGGGTTCCACAGGGATCTGTTTTAGGCCCCTTGCTTTTCTCCCTGTATGTGGCACCCCTTGGGTGTATACTGCGGAGTTTTGGGATTGCCTTTTATTGTTATGTTCATGATACTCAGTTGTACATGCCGATAACTGCGGGAAATCTCACTCCCATAAAATCCCTGGAGGACTGTCTTCTATCAGTGAGAAGTTGGATGTCTAGTAACTTCCTACTTTGAAAATTTGATAAGACTGAAATGATGGTTCTTGGTCCAGCGAGACATTGGCATCAGTTTGACCAGCTGGTGCTCAGCCTGGGTTCCTGTGTCATACATCATACGGACAAAATGAGGAACCTTGGGGTAATTTTTGATCCCACGTTGTCTTTTGACCTCCACATCAGGGATGTTACTAGGACTGCTTTTTTCCATCTGAGAAATATAGCGAGGATCCGCCCCATCCTGTCCATGGCTGATGCTGAGACCCTGATTCATGCTTTTGTTTCTTCTAGACTAGATTATTGTAATGTTCTATTTTCAGGGTTACCACAGTCCAGCATTAGGGGTCTTCAGCTGGTTCAGAATGCTGCTGCCAGACTTTTGACATGTAGCAGAAGGTCTGAACATATCACACCCGTTTTGGCATCTTTGCACTGGCTCCCTGTCTCTGTGAGAGCAGATTTTAAGGTTTTGTTATTGACTTATAAGGTTGTTCATGGACTGGCGCCATTTTATCTGGCTGATCTGGTGGAACTCTACGTGCCGGCCCGGGCTTTGCGGTCGCAGGATGCGGGACTTCTCTGTGTTCCCAGGGTGAAGAAGAAGTCAGCAGGTCAAAGAGCCTTTTCGTATCGTGCACCCACCCTGTGGAACAGTCTTCCTGCAACCGTGAGGCAGTCTGAGCCTGTGGACATTTTTAAGTCAAGACTCAAAACCTATTTTTATTCTCTTTCTTATGGATAGTTTTTATTTTTATTTGTTTTATTCTTTTACTTCTGTTTTTATTTATGAATTTGAATTTGTTATTCATTTTAATTATTTATTCAATTTTATCTTGACTTGTTTTATGTAAGGCGCCTTGAGATGGCTTTTGCTGTGATTTGGTGCATTATAAGCTAATTAAATTAAATTAAAATATGTGCAGTAGTTTTGACATAATCCTGTTAATAGTCAGACAGACAGACAGACAGACAGACAGACAGACACAGTCAAACAGACAGACAGACAAATAAATAAGCAACAGCAATCAGAGATTTCTGATGTCTGTCAATCTGGATATGGATGCTCCAGACGTAATTTTGTTGTTCTTTGTGGCAATGACAATAAATGCTTGAATCTTGATCACTTCCAAAATTTAGTGGAGTGTTCCATGCCCTAATATCTATCTATGGTGCAAATTTGGTGAGAATCCTTAAAGTAGTTTTGAAGAAATCCTTCAAAGCCTATGTAAAGTGCAGTCTTGATCCAGAATCTGGATTTGGATCCAGATCACCTCTAAAATTGAATGGTGTCTTCCATGGGCTAATATCTATCTGTGGTGCAAATTTAATGAGAAGCCGTGAAGTACTTTTTGACTTAATCCTTCAAAGTGTATATAAGTTGAAATCTTGATCCAAAATCCGGATTCGGATCTGAATGTCTAAAATTAAATGGAGTCTTCCAAGGCCTAATATCTATCTGTGGTGCAAATTTGGTCAGAATCCGTGAAGTAGTTTTGACGTAATCGTGCTAATAGTAATCTTGCAAAGCCTATATAAAGTGAAACTTTATCCAGAATCCAGATTCGGATTACCTCTAAAATTTAATGGGTTGTTCCATGGCCTAATATCTATCTGTGGTGAAAATTTGGTGAGAATCCTGAAGTACTTTTGACGTAATCCTTCAAGGCGTATATAAACTGAAATCTTGATCCAAAATCTGGATTTGGATCCGAATCTCTAAAATTAAATGCAGTCTGGCATGGCATAATATCTATCTGTGGTGCAAATTTGGTCAGAATCCGTTGATGTAATCCTGCTAATAGTAATCTTGCAAAGCCTATATAAAGTGAAACTTTATCCAGAATCCAGATTCAGATCACCTCTAAAATTGAATGGTGTCTTCCATGGCCTAATATCTATCTGTGGTGAAAATTTTGTGAGAATCATGAAGTACTTTTGACGTAATCCTTCAAATCGTACAGTATATAAATTGAAATCTTGGTCCAAAATCTGGATTCGGATCACCTCTACAATCAAATGTAGTCTTCCATGGTCTAATATCTCTCTGTGGTGCAAATTTGGTCAAAATCCGTGAAGTAGTTTTGACGTAATCCTGCTAATAGTAATCTTGCAAAGCCTATATAAAGTGAAACTTTATCCAGAATCCAGATTCGGATCACCTCTAAAATTTAATGGGTTGTTCCATGGCCTAATATCTATCTGTGGTGACAATTTCATCAAAATCCGTGCAGTAGTTTTGATGTTATCCTGTTAACAGACAGACAGACAAATAAACGCTGATGATTTTATGTGTTTGGCGGATGCAAGTATAATACAAAGATAAACTGTGACTAATTCTGTGATTTGCTACTTTTGATAAAGATGGTGACTGTGTTTGGGATTTTATTTTGTGTTCATTTATTTTTTGTGCGTTTGTTTTGTGTTTGTGAATGCTATACAGGTGAGCCATTGGTTCTGTTAATGGTTTATGAATATAAATAGATTAGATAGAACTATATTGATCCCTCAGGAAGACTCCCTCAGGGAAAATGAGGTTCCAGCAGCAAAGATAGATAAATATAGAGATAAACTGCGACTATTACAAGTAATACTGCAATTTTACTGCTTTTTATAAAGATGATGATGACTGTTTGGGATTTTATTTTGTATTTATTTTTTTTATTTTTCTTGCGTTTTTGTGTATTTGTGAATGACTTTGTGACCTTTGACCTTACCCAGCAGCGCTGTGTTTAAACTCAAAACTGGCTTAACTGGCTTATTTGGGTACAAATTTCTGAGTGATGTGGAACAGTGCACTTTTTTTCTGATTGATGCACGTGCACCAGTTGCTAGAGGTGGGCGATACCAGGATTTTTGGTATTGATCCGATACCAAGTAAATACAGGCCCAGTATCACCGATAGCGATATCGATACCGATACTTTTTCATATTTAAACTTCATAGATCCAAAGGATCCAAAAGACCTAGGATAGAATTTCGGCAAACATTGTACGTGACAACAAAATACTTTATTGTCACAATCAACATAAAAAAAAAAATCACTCAACTCTCCTTAAAACAAAATCTCCTGAGGTAGATGACAAACCACAATACAAGGGTGCGCTGCTCCGTGTTGTGTGACACAGCGCAGAGCTGCTCTTACAGACAGACTGTAGACTGTGATGAATCTGCATGCGCAGCAGTCAGTGCGTGCAGGAGAGAAAAAAGCTTGAGTATCGATCTTTTTACACGAAGATCGTTCAATATCAATACCAGCGTTGGTATCAATATTATCGATATTAGGATCGAGCCGCCCACCTCTACCAGTTGCATCAGCTGTGGCCCTGCACGTGAATACAGCAGTGACTGACTGAAGGGTCTGTTATATGTTGGCAAACTTATATGGGCTCTACTGAGTGCAGCTCTAGTTTGTGTGGATCTGTAACTTATAGAGACAAAAGTCACTTTCCTCCCATATAAAAGAGTGACTGATTTTTTTTTTTTTTTTTAAATCAAAATAATAATGAGAATGATCTGTTTCTATTAGAATGGCTTTTCCAGGCTGACTTTGCTCGGGGTGCGGATGGTCTGTAACTCTCACTCCTGCCTTTGTCCGCGGGCTCTAACGGCTCCACTGTGTCCTGATAAGCCGCTCTGAATATCCATCAAGACAAGCGACCAGCCCACTCGTTTTTTCGTGTCTCCCCCTCGCCCTGCTCTTCTATATGTTGCATTTCCAGCCATTTCCTCTCGTTTTACGCAGGCGGACGTCCACAGCTGCGGCAGTGCGCACTACAGGAGGACGCACGGACGGCGGGGACCGGCGGCAACGCGGCGTCGTTTAACGACGCGGACTGGATGCTGGACGGTGTTTATTTCTGCGGATCTGAATCCAGGACTGCAGGACAACTTCGTGCGGGACAAAGCCGCCTTCTTTTTTGTGCCGATCGCTCGGCTCGAGCTGCTGACCGCCGGTGGACGAGGGAGAAGCGAGAGCCGGAGGAGACGGGCGACGCGCCGGGATAGAGAGAGAGAGAGAGAGAGAGAGAGGGAACAACGGAGCTGCGATCCAACATGCGAGCGTGCGCACCATCCTGTGCACGCGGATCGGCGTAAACAGAGGAGTTGTTGCTGTGCATGAGGTGCTGCGCCGGAAGGCAGCGCGTTATCGATCGTTTACGCGGCGCCGAAATATGCAGCGGCTCAACTTTGGACTCCCATCCGACACGCCTGATGTCATAAAAGTGCATTTATACGTCAGACGGGGAGTATTTTAGCGCGGCGCCGTTTGTTCACGCAGCGCCCGCGCGCCATGGTTTCCGTTTGGATCGCCGCTGATGTCACTGGTTACGTGCTGTAAATCGCTGAAGGCTGCCGAGTTGGTGCCAGATGATTGGTAAACTGTGGATGTAGGCAGGCCCGAGCTCGGCGTTTTTTTTACGCAGATCAGATCGATACGGACTTAAAGCCAGCTGTGGCAGCCTGCTTGTTCCACTCGGGTGTCACGGGGGGTGTGTGTTAAACTGTGCCTGGGAGCAGCGCCGAGCTGTGCGCACTGTCACACACGCACAGGATCCAGCAGGTAGCACCTCCGCCACAAGTTTCAATGGTGTTCCGAAAGTTGCCCGGCGTGTCGGCGTCGGGAATGGGTCTGCGTTTGTCCCAGAAGTTCGTCTTTCTGCTCTTCCTCTCGGGTTTGGTGACGCTCTGCTTCGGCGCGCTCTTCTTTCTCTCGGACTCGGTGCGACTCAAGCGGATGTTTATGTCCAAAACGGACCCGCAGCCGGTGACCGCGGGCTCCGGATCGGAGAACGATGCCGGGAGAGAGCACGGCAAGAGGACCAAGGAGCAGCAGGAGCCGCGGAGCTCCAAGGGAGACGCCGGAGCCAAAGCCAGCAAGAGCCGCAAAACGCCCGCGTCCGAGGCCGCCGAGGAGCGCTTCACCGGCGGCCACGCTCAGGAGGACCTGACGCCCTCCAGAGCCAAAACCGACGGCCTCTCTGACACGGATACTTTGGTTTACGATAAATTCAGGAGGTGTCTGCTGAAAGAGCCGCTGGGGAGAGACATGGGCAAGCCGAGCGACCCCGAGACCTCCGAGCGCAGGGACAAAGTTCGAGAGGTGAGAGGTCAAGTTCAGGTCTGAAGGAGAGAGGGCGTGCACCTGTCGCAATCAGGGCGTGCACTCTCACCTGCAACATTACAGGAAGACTTTCCCTCCAAAGCTCTTCCAAATGCTTCAGTGAGAGGAGGTTCATATGGATAACGCGTAAAAAACACTTTAAAAACGTTGTAAACCCAAATCATGAGGCAAAACTCAAACAAACTGATGTAGGTGCGTTCAAAAATGAAACTTGGACTAACTTCAAAAATACTCCACTTTGAGGAAAAACTAATAAAGTAAATTTATTATTTAAGGTTGCACCATAAATGTAGTTTGAGGGGAAAAAATAGTGTAAAATTTGATTTTTTTTATTTAGAATTGATTCAAAATTAATCTTTTACCAGTGTGATTACCTCAATTTAAGTTGACATACTCAAATATAAGAAGTTTTTACAAATTAAATATTTAAAGTTAGTATTACACGTTTTTTCATTGTAGCCAAATAATAAAATAATTAAATTAATTAAAATATTTTCAGTTTACAGTCTTCAAGTTCATAGAATTTTACAAATTTAAGGGACAAAAACTACAATATTCAAACAAGACTACACGTATATGCGGTGCAGTTCAGAGGTACACTGTGCTTTAATGGGGTCCGGACATTAGCACGTGGTGTCATTTTCACAAACTCATTTCTCATACTCGGGATTGATGCACCAATTTGTAGTTTTGAGAACAACATGCTTTGCCATCTGCACCATTGTTGCTGCACAGAACTGTGGATTCTTTATATAACTCATGCAATTTTAGTTTTATTGTTAAATTCCAGAATATAATCCTTTTGAGTCTCTTTCAGGCCATAAATAAATAATGAATTGTTAAATTAATGGTCAGTCTTTAGCTGACATCTTTTCTATGAGAGAAAACAAGATTTCTTGAAGGCACTGATGTCTGTTGCTATGGCTCTGCTGGTAGAACGGACTAATCATAACACAGCGTATTGTAAGATCAATACCTGATCTCTTCTGAGGTAAATGTGCTTAAATTTTTAGGCCCTTAAAACTCATTTAACTTGAGGTATCTCACATCAATCATGTTCATCTTACAAAAATGTTAAAACTATTGAATGACTGAAAACAATACGTATTTACTACATTTCCATTCATTCATTTTCTATACCCGCTTACTCCAGTTAAGGGTCACAGGAGGCTGGAACCTATCCCATCAGTCATAGGGCGTGAGGCAGGGTACACCCTGGACAGGATGCTACTCCATTGCAAGGCTTTACTACGTTTTACTTCATAAAATTACACAGAAGAATGTAAAATTTGGACCAACTTGACAAAAAATTGATGCAGTTTGTTGCATCAAAAAATTGATAAGATTTTCTCAAAGTATATTTATAAATTCTTTGAATGCTTTATTTATAAAAATATTTTGAGAGAAGCCAGTAAATTTAGCTGTAACAAATTAGTCATTTCATAAAAGTTGGCCAAAGTTTAACTCTTTTTTTTGTGTATTGCTAGTACTTAAATATTCTTGACATGCATTTGGAATCTTTTCAACTTCTTCAGTTTTCCAGTGTATGTTCGACTCACCTGCGCACATCGTCCAATACCTGATTCAGATGTGTGACTGCTGTGAGAATGGTCAGATCAGATACAGGTCACTTACAAACGCTGACATAACGATGTCCTGAAAAATCAAATCTGGGACAGTGATGTTGGTAATATGATCAGACTGTAAAAGACACTCAGTGAACGCACACGTCTGTAATACCTCAAGCAACTGACACATGATAACAGTCAGACCACAGACTTTCCCCCAAGACAAGAAAGGTAAAGGAAAAGACAAAAGGGGAAAAACAAACAACCAAACCAGATTCAGGGCCAGACCAAAAATGAACTCTTCCCTCATTCAAGGACCATTTTCCCCAACTATTCATTGAAATCCAAAGTCTGCATATAGTTTCCCTGAAGCCCAGCAGTCTTTTATATATATATATAAATAAATATATATATATATATATATATATAAATCATAATCCATCCTCTACCTCTAGACAACATCTACAGACAGTCAGACAGACAGCTGTCGACGTGTGTGTACCTTCCTCAGAGCCCATATCTATTGCTCATGACATCATGTGACAGGTTCCATCACCTTCATGTTCTTTGTGACTTTATGAGGTGGGATATTAATTTACAAGTCTTGACAAATGCTCTGTGTTGCAATAACAACAATGGAGATGAAAGCAAACATTCAGATCCAGGCCCACCTGAAAAAATGTTTTCAGCTGTTCAGTCCCCCTCATACAACCTGGCCATAAAATTTTGTCAAAATTTTTCTGTTACTGTCAGCAAACACATTCTGGCAATTGCATGGTCTCTTCAGCATCAGTATGAACACAACAGATAATCAAAAGTCTTATTTCAACAAGAAACAAGAACACCATGCATGCCCTCTTAAAAGAAATAATTACATTTCTGGTGTTGAATTTAATTTGTCTGAGAAGATAGGCTGCTTCTGTAGAGAAGCAATGGGACAGCTGTTTGCCAAACATCTGTCAAGAGAAGACAAAAAAAAAAAATCCCTTTCAATCATATCAGTTGTCTAAATTTACCCAAATGCATTTCTTTCTGTGACAAATTCCTATTTATTTTCTATCCATGAAAACAGAACAGTGTTACTGCTCAAATGACAGTCTGTAAATGAGATTAGCGGAAGCTTAAAGCTGCAGTGTTTCAGATTTAGGGGTGTTTATTCGTGGAAATGGAACATCACATTTGTAACCATAAGTTCACGAGTTTATAATTATCTGCAATGTGTTTTCGTAAGCTCAGAATGGACCCTTCATATCTACATGGCAGCGGGCCCCTTCGTGGAGGCCGCCATGTTGATACAGCAGCACAAAAGGGACATACCTATGCCACCTTTCACATTTTTTCAGCAAGGCCAGAAGATTGAAGAAAAAACAAGAATCAATGGTTGCGCCCCTGTTTGCTGGTTGCACCTGCAGTTTATCAAGTTTGAGAACCCAAATTTTTGTGAAATGGATGGGGATCATAAGTACTGCTTATCACTAGAGAAGACAAGGGAGCATGAATCCCTGTTGCCAAGGAAGCAAAAGCATGAAGGTAAACAAAATTGTGACCGTCAGTGTCATAATGCAATCTGTAATGTCATCAGTAGATGACACTAAACCCTGTACACTGTGGCTTTAATATTCTGTTACAAACGTGGCCCTGGAACAAAAGAGCTGGAAGGGTGCTGCACCATGTTTTTTCAGATTATAGTAACATCATTTCTGTAATTTATAGCACTTAAACCACATGATGAGAAATGATGAGCTGATGAATATAAGATCAGGATCACCTCTCTATTGCTATTGGTTGTAGCAATATCCTGGTACACGTGTTGTGTCATAATAATAGTTGTGGCGTAATTTCATGTTGTCTTTGTGATTTCATCACAATGCCATTTGGTTAAAAATTTTTTCTGTTTGATATGTTTTCCGTCATCTTTAAAGGCCTATTGGTTGTGACGATGTCCTGGAACATGTTTTTCAGAATATATTTTTGACAACCTTGAAATTTCCTTTTTAACTGATTTGCTTGAAAAGTTAATCATTGAGAGACACTGAACTAAAGAATATTCCTATCACTGAAAGACCACACTCAGCATTTGCATTCTAAATAAATAATGCTTAGAGTTTTCAACTCAACCTTTATTTCTAAAGCACATTTAAAACAACAGTGGCCCACCAAAATAACAATAAATTTGTAGCAGGCAATAAAATATATAAGAACAGAATAAAAAAAAATAGAATAAGGAATAAAAAATAAATAAGTAAAGCTTCAACTGCTTATTTCGGAAACACCAGAGGAAAACGTTTTGAAAGAGGATTTAAAAGTCTCTAGGGTCAGGGATGACCTAATATTGAAGGGGAGACTATTCCAAAGCCTGGGGCAGCCACCACAAACGCCCTGTCATCTTTAGTCTTAAATCTGGTTTTAGGTACCTCCAGCAACAGTTGGTCAGAAGACCTTCAGGCTCTGGTTGGGGTGGAATGGAACAGAAGCTCGGAAAGATACACAGGGGCCAGGCCATTAAGGGCTTTAAAAACAAAAGAAGTTTTAAATCAACACAATAACAGACCTGGAGCCAGTGGAGAGAGGCCAAAACTGACGTAATATGATCGTGCTTATTCTTTCCAGAAAGAAGACGAACAGCAACGTTTTGAATAAGGTGAAGGCAGTTGAGAGGTCTGATCCAAGTCAATGTACAGAGAGTTACAATAATCTAGCCTACTTGTAACAAAGGCATAGATAACCTTCTCAAGGTCAATCCTAGAAAAATAAGACTTGGTCATGGCTAAGTTTCAAATTAATTACATTGCACATTTACCACACCTATGATTTAGTGTCCAAAAGAAGCAGTTTTGTGAGTTTTGTGCCTCGTACAATAACATTAATCAGCTTAACTTCTGCTCCCTAGCACAGTATTTGTATTATAAATAAACAATGCACAAAGTTTTTAAACATTTAAATATAATGCTGTTACTGCACAGATGACTATCTGTTCAGTGACAAAAAAGAAGCAGTTTACTTAAGTTTTTTCCTCTATAATAACCTTAATTAGCTTGTTACCTTCTGCTCACTAACAGTGTTTGTGGTATAAATAAATAATTCATCAATTAAATAAATTTTGCTTCTTGTTGCATGAAGTGGTCGAACCACGTTTCAAACATAAGCGTGTCTTAAAAACGTCATTTTTCCCTCTTCAAGATGTATTTTTGGGCCGATGTGACGGATATTCCAGTGCAACATATAGACCGGAACATGCTGTACTGTGTTCACAGACACACGTGTGTGATTACAATATCTTAGGCTCCAGTCAGCATGCAGGGTAGTGAGAATAAGACGAGAAAATAACACAGAAAGAAAATGATGTATGAAGCTTTTATAATCGGAGCAAAGGTGAATTTTATCCTCACTGCCTTCTTCATCTGGAATGTGAGATTACATCAGAGCACAGCTGGAAAAAGGCACACTTGGCAATGAGTTTCTTTTCTAACACATGGTTTGTAAAACATTCACCCAATGTCTTCAAATTATGTTCCACGGTGCACAAAAGTGCAAAATTTAGCCAGTGACCTCATTCACTGTTTAAGCCAATAGATGATTTTGGAATGCCCGTGTGGACCTCTGTCACTGACTTAATTGTTGGGAAATGATGTGAATCTGCACAGCAACATTTTGGCCAGGAGCTCTTCCAGCTCTGTTCAAGTATTTGTTGAGTTCTGTGTCCCAATAAGGCCTCCAGATTGGGAGCGCTTGTGGGTCACACATCTGTACCCACTCAAGGCAAATGAGGCTGGTATAGAGGAGGGGGAGGGGGAGCAGGGCAGCCATTGGCCAGGATGTGCAGATGGGTTTCAGCCCTGGCATGTGACACGGATAAGTCTTGTTGTCACTCTCACTTCCAGCCTGCTGTCACCCTCTCACATGCCTCGCATACCTAGAGATGTGCTACATGATAACGTGGGCATTATTTGCCCTCGTGCACTGAGTTCTCTCTGACTCATAGCTTCTCCTGTGAAGTCCTCTGTAATCTGTCAGCCTGAGTTTGCTCTCCTGGTCTGTCTGATGAGCCTGGCAACGTTTCCTGCCTTGAGGAGGTTGCAGTCACCTGAGGAAAATGTATTTGTTTAACACCAATTATTGTTTCAGAATATTAATTGTTTACTTGAAGATACGAGGTCTATTAGAAAAGTATCCGACCTTATTATTTTTTCAAAAACCATATGGATTTGAATCACATGCGACTACATCAGACATGCTTGAACCCTCGTGGGCATGCAAGAGTTTTTTCACGCCTGTCGGTTACGTCATTCGCCTGTGGGCAGTCTTTGAGTGAGGAGTGGCCCACCCTCTCGTCAATTTTTTTTTTTCATTGTTTAGGAATGGCTCAGAGACTGCTGCTTTGTTTGATCAAAATTTTTTCAAAAACTGTAAGGCACAACTGAGTGGACACCATTCGATAAATTCAGCTGGTTTTCGGTAAAAATTTTAACGGCTGATGAGAGATTTTGGTCGGTAAGTGTCGCTTTAAGGATGGCCCACGGCGCCTGACGGCAATCTGCGCTCCGAGGCGGCGGCGTCTCGCCGTTTCAAGCTGAAAACTTCCACATTTCAGGCTCTGTTCACCCAGGTCGTCGTCAGAGAACAGAGAAGTTTCAGAAGAGGTCGGCATGAGGAGTTTATGCGGACATTCCACTGTTAAAGGAGATTTTGTAATGAAAGAACGTGCGGGCAGATTCGCATGCCGGGCTGGACCCGACCGCGGGGGGTCGCGACAGGAAAAACACCTCCATTGGAAACCTTAACGGACAAGTTGGAACATGCCCAACTGTTAAACAATTTCTCAGATACTCACTTGTTGAAAGCCATCAAAAGCTGCCTGAATTTTACAAATATTTTTCAACACGGAGGTGTTTTTCCTGTCGCGGCGCAGACGGATTTGCGTCGTCGTCATGGAACCGACTCGGCGAATTTGCCCGCACGTTCTTTCATTACAAAATCTCCTTTAACAGTGGAATGTCCGCATAAACTCCTCATGCCGACTTCTTCTGAAACTTCTCTGTTCTCTGACGATGACCTGGGTGAACAGAGCCTGAAATTAGGATGTTTTCAGCTCGAAACAGCCAGACGGACGCCACCTCCGGCCGCGCCGATCCGCTTTGTGAGCTGTCCTTAAAGCGAAAGAAACTCCACAATCTCTCATCAGCCGTTAAACTTTTCACCGAGCACCAGCTGAATTTCTCGAATAGTGTCCACTTGGATATCCCTCACAGGTCCTGAAAAAATTTTGATAAAGCAACGCGTGCCCTCTCCAGCAGCGTCTCAGACAAAGGATTTCAGCCGAGAGGGCTGGACCAGTGCTCACTCAAAGCCTGCCCACAGGCGAATGACGTCACCGACACGCGTGAAAAAACTCACGCATGTGCACGAGGGTTCAAGCATGTCTGGTGTAATTGCACGTGATTCAAATCCATATAGTTTTTTTTTTTTAATATATAAAACTGCCGGTTAGTTTTCTAATAAACCTCGTATTTGCATGGTTTGAAGGTGAAACCAGTTACCTTTACCTACTGAGGCTATAAATGGATGATTGGTTATAATTTTTTATTATAGCAATAAAATTAAGAAATAATGTTCTATGTTTGTGTGCTTTGGTACCCTTTTCCAAGAGTACCTGAATTTCAATTATATTACACCTGATTAACTATTTATACACATTATTTGTAAGTTTTAGCATTTAAAATGAGAAAACACACAAACGAACTTGATTTTTTTTCAGTTTTTTAGTGAAAAATGATTATGTAAAGGAAGTTTGGATTTCACATTTTTAACAGGAAGCTGTATGTGTTTACAATCAAAATAATTAATTTTGTGTGTCTAGAACTCAGAAACAGTGCAAAAGTAAACATTTTACAAGGCGAAAATATGCAAAAAGTAACCAATTTTAAAGTGCAGAACCAAACAATATGAATAACAACAAAGTGCAAACCTATATATAAATATATCAATTATTATCTGTATTATTAAAATGCGCAATAAATCACTCATTTGATCACTCATTTTGTGCAAAATGATACAATATGAATAAAACAAAGTGTCAAACTATATACAAATATATAACCAAGAATCAAAATTAGATCTAAACAACATCAGTCCATTGTCAGTGTGGTACTGTTTGTAACAGTTTCTGTCTGGCTGAAGACGGAGGCTAATTTTACAAAGTTTGCACATCCAGCAGGTTGACCTCTTGCAAACCTTGCAAGAACGCCGCTCCTTTGTGGATCGCTGGTAAGGTGGCTTTCCACTGCTTGTTGGCACCGGGCAGTGGCTTGTGGCTGATGGAGCCATCACACGCACACACACCTTCACAAATGACACTAAGACTCTGCCTTTTCCTCAAAAATTACTACATTTATGTTTGATGTCTGTCTCTGTACTTTTCTCTCACTTTTGCGCTCTTTTTCATACTTTTCCCTCGTTTCAAAACTCACCGAACGCACTTTACCGTAATATATGCAACATATAGCATACTGTTGGAAAGCATGGGTTCTCGGCTTGCTGTCAGTGTTGAAATTTTTCAGATTGAGGCCTTACATGAGAACATATGGTAATGAGAATCAGCGGCGCACTAGTGTGAAACTTCTGTGTTTTTCCTCTGCGTGATGACGTCACAGGCTTACGTTTACCGTAATACACCATATATCATTGGAAAACCCTTGGTGTTAGCATAACAATGCACTTGAATCATTCAGATTGGACAAACTATGGCGGAGTTACGGTAAAAAAAATACGCATATGGAAAATATGGCGTGGGCGCCATCGCCGTAGATAAAGGGTTAATGTGATTGCTTCCCAAAAAGATCTGTGGTTCGAAGCCACTTGCATGTTGGCAAAGGCCTCATGATATACACACAATGCATCTGGAAAGTATTCACAGCACTTGACTTTTTCCACATTTTATCTTACAGCCTTATTCTAAAAATGTATGAAATTATTTTTTTCCCTCAAAATTCTACACACAATACCCCATAATGACAATGTGAAAAAAATTTTCTTAGAAATTTTTGCAAATTTATTAAAAATTTAATAATAATAAAAACAAAGAAATCACACAAGTATTCACAGGCTTTGCCATTAAGCTAAAAAATTAACTCAGTTGCATCCTGTTTCCACTGATCATCTTTGAGATGTTCCTACAGTTAAATTGGAGTCCTCCTGGGGTAAATTCAGTTGATTGGACATGATTTGGAAAGACACACACCTGTCTACATATAAGGTCCACAGTTGACAGTGCATGTCAGAGCACAAACCAAGCATGAAGTCAAAGGAATTGTCTGTAGACCTCTGAGACAGGATTTTCTTGAGGCACAAATCTGGGGAAGTGTACAAAAACATTTCTGCTGCTTTCAAGATCCCACTGAGCACAGTGGCCTTCATCAATTGTAAATGGAAAAAGTTCAGACCCACCAGGACTCTTCCTAGGGCTGGCTGGCCGTCTAAACTGAGCAATCAGGGGAGAAGGGCCATAGTCAAGGAGGTGATCAAGAACCCAATGGTCACTCTGTCAGAGCTCCAGCATTCCTCTGTGGAGAGAGAAGCAGTTTCCAGAAGGACAACCATCTCTGCAGCAATCCACCAATCAGGCCTGTATGGTACGGTGGCCAGACGGAAGACACTCCTTAGTAAAAGGCACATGGCAGCCCACCTGGCGTTTGTCAAAAGGCACCTGAAGGACTCTCAGACCATGAGAAACAAAATTCTCTGGTCTGATAAGACAAAGAATGAACTCTTTGGTGGGAACATGGACAGGGATCATGTCTGGGGGAAACCAGGGCAGTAGCTGGGAGACTAGTCAGGATTGAGGGAAAGATGAATGCAGCAATGTACAGAGACATCCTGGATGAAAACCTGCTCCAGAGCGCTCTTGACCTCAGACTGGGGCAACGGTTCATCTTTCAGCAGAACAATGACTTTGAGCCTGCAGCCATGATATCAAAGGAGTGGCTTCAGGACAACTCTGTGAATGTCCTTGAGTGGCCCAGACCTGAATCTCATTAAACATCTCTGGAGAGATCTGAAAATGTCTGTGCACCGATGCCTCCCATCCAACCTGACGGAGCTTGAGAGGTGCTGCAAAGTGGAATGGACAAAACTGGCCAAAGATAAGTGCACCAAGCTTGTGGCATCACATTCCAGAAAGCATGAGGCTGTAATTGCTGCCAGAGTTGCATCAACAAAGTATTCAGGAAACGGTGTGAATACTTATGTGATGTGATTTTTGTGTGTGTGTGTGTGTGTGTGTTTTTAATAACTTTCCAAAAATTTCCAAAAACTTTTTCATGGTGTCATTATGGGGTGTTGTGAGTAGAATTTTGAGAGAAAAAATTAATTTACTCCATTTTGGAATAAGGCTGTAACATAACAAAATGTGGAAAAAGTGAAGCGCTGTGAATATTTTCCGGATGCACGGTATGATGGATACATGAGCTATGATTCTGCAAATTTTAAAAAGAAATTGTATATCAAATTGATAGTCAAATATTTTCATCACATTGGGACAAAATGACTCAAAACCATTCATTCAAAGCTTCCATTCCAGTTTAGTACAATCATGTTTGCATTGCACAGCGTCACAGGGATGTCAGCAGAAGGTGTCAGGCGTCAGAATCTGACATGCACTCCATAGATTTTAATGCCAAACAACATAGCAAAAGTTGTCCAATAACCTCATTCACTAATAACCAAATAAGTGAGCCTCACACCCTCCCTCCCGCAATATATTTTGTACTGCACTTAGGGCAGGGCAATAAAGTGATCACAATAAAGTATTGTGATAAAGTTTAATTCGATAATGTTGATAACCTTTGGACATTTATACATACATATATATTTATACTGTGTTCTATTACACAGCAGAAATAAATTTACGAACGGTGTCTGCAGTTTTTAGCTCGCACATCAAAGTGCACAAGCATTTCCTACCATAATGTGTTGTCTGAGGAATTAGTAGCAGAGAGAGAGAGTGTGAAAGGAACAAGAGATTGGCATGATGAAAGAACTCTCATCTTCCAAGCTGAGGAAACTCTTGACAACAAGGTTATCTAACAGAGGGTTATGGATGCAGTGATTCTTACAACAGGATTTTAAAGTAATCTGTAGACCTTTGTAGTCTGGATGTGTGTGTGTGTGTGTGTGTGTGTGTGTGTAAAAAAAAAAAAAAAAAAAAACTGATTGAGGAAAAGTAAAGACAGCGAGGTTACATTATATGAACTGTTTTTTGTAACTTGTGTGGCTGGACATATATTTTGAAGCAGTGTACACTACCACTCAAAAGGCTGCCCTACCTTTTGAGTGGTAGTGCCTATGTAAACAATATACTTCATTATCATATGCAAGATGGCCCTATCTACATGCACGGCAACTAAAACTACTTCTGCATAATGAGATGAAAAAGAGGATTTGAATGAGGAGGATGTGCTGGGTTGAAAGAAATGAGTAAAATTCTTAAAGCACACTCTCAAACTGAAAACCTACACATGAATAAAGATGAGGAATAATCTTCATACTAGTCCATATGATTTGTATGCACTTTGCGGGACAAAGAGAGGAGGATATCTAGGATAAAAGAAGCCTAACATCCCTAGCCACCTGTGTTGCACTCTCCATGTCCATCTGGAGTTGCATTCATAAAAAAATTGTATCAAACCCATAAATCGATCCACTGTGGTGAAACTAATCAAAAATGGGAGCTGCCAGAACAAGTATAGAATGCATACAACCCCAATTCCAGTGAAGTTGGGACGTTGTGACAAATGTAAATAAAACAGAATACAATGATTTGCACATTCTCTTCAGCCTATATTCAATTGAATACACCACAAAGACAAGATATTTAATGTTCAAACTGATAAACTTTATTGTTTTTGTGCAAATATTTGGTCATTTTGAAGTGGATGCCTACAACACGTTTCAAAAAAGTTGGGACGGGGCAACAAAAGACTGGGAAAGTTGATGAATGCTCAAAGAACACCTAACTGGGAACAGGTGAGTGTCATGATTGGGTATAAAAGGAGCATCCCCAAAAGGCTCAGCTGTTCACAAGAAAAGATGGGGCAAGGATCACCACTTTGTGAACAACTGTGTGAAAAAATAGTCCAACAGTTTAAGAACAATGTTTCTCAATGTTCACTTGCAAGGAATTTAGGGATTCCATCATCTACAGTCCATAATATAATCAGAAAATTAAGAGAATCTGGAGAACTTTCTACATGTAAGCGGCAAGGCCGAAAGCCAACATTGAATGCCCATGACATTCAATCCCTCAGGTGGCACTGCATTAAAAACCGACATCCTTTTGGAAAGGATCTTACTGCATGGGGTCAGGAACACTTCAGAAAACCACTGTCAGTGAACACAGTTCGTCGCTACATCTACAAGTACAAGTTAAAACTCTACCATGCAAAGCGAAAGCCATACATCAACAACATCCAGAAACGCTGCCGCCTTCTCTGGGCCCGAGCTCATTTGAAATGGACAGACGCAAAGTAGAAAAGTGTGCTGTGGTCTGATGAGTCCACATTTCAGATTGTTTTTGGAAATCATGGACGTCGTGTCCTCCAGACAAAAGAGGAAAAAGACCATCCAGATTGTTACCAGTCCAAAGTTCAGAAGCCAGCATCTGTGATGGTATGGGGGTGTTAGTGCCCATGCCATGGGCAACTTACACATCTGTGATGGCTCCATCAATGCTGAAAGGTACATCCAGGTTTTGGAGCAACACATGCTGCCATCCAAGCAACGTCTTTTTCGGGTACGTCCCTGCTTATTTCAGCAAGACAATGCCAAGCCACATTCTGCATGTGTTACAACAGTGTGGCTTTGTAGTAAAAGCATGCCGGTACAAGACTGGCCTGCCTGCAGTCGAGACCTGTCGCCCATTGAAAATGTGTGGCGCATAATGAAGAACAAAATACGACAACAGAGACCCCAGACTGTTGATCAATTGAAGCCGTACATCAAGCAAGAATGGGAAAGAATTCCACCTACAAAGCTTCAACAGTTAGTGTCCTCAGTTCCCAAATGCTTATTGAGTGTTGTTAGAAGGAAAGGTGATGTAACACAGTGGTAAACATACCACTGTCCCACCTTTTTTGAAGTGTGTTTATCATCATCATCATCAATTTTATTTATATAGCGCCAAATCACAACAAACAGTTGCCCCAAGGCGCTTTATATTGTAAGGCAAGGCCATACAATAATTACGTAAAAACCCCAACGGTCAAAACGACCCCCTGTGAGCAAGCACTTGGCGACAGTGGGAAGGAAAAACTCCCTTTTAACAGGAAGAAACCTCCAGCAGAACCAGGCTCAGGGAGGGGCAGTCTTCTGCTGGGACTGGTTGGGGCTGAGGGAGAGAACCAAGAAAAAGACATGCTGTGGAGGGGAGCAGAGATCAATCACTAATGATTAAATGCAGATATTGGGGTGATATGGTACTATGAGGTCCCTAAGATAAGATGGGACCTGATTATTCAAAACCTTATAAGTAAGAAGAAGAATTTTAAAATCTATTCTAGAATTAACAGGAAGCCAGTGAAGAGAGGCCACTATGGGTGAGATATGCTCTCTCCTTCTAGTCCCCGTAGGGTAATGCCATCCAGAGTAAGGATCTGGTTAGACACCATGTTTCTAAGATTTGTGGGGCCAAGTACAATAACTTCAGTTTTATCTGAGTTTAAAAGCAGGAAATTAGAGGTCATCCATGTCTTTATGTCTGTAAGACAATCCTGCAGTTTAGCTAATTGGTGTGTCCCCTCTGGCTTCATGGATAGATAAAGCTGGGTATCATCTGCGTAACAATGAAAATTTAAGCAATGCCGTCTAATAATACTGCCTAAGGGAAGCATGTATAAAGTGAATAAAATTGGTCCTAGCACAGAACCTTGTGGAACTCCATAATTAACTTTAGTCTGTGAAGAAGATTCCCCATTTACATGAACAAATTGTAATCTATTAGATAAAGATTCAAACCACCGCAGCGCAGTGCCTTTAATACCTATGGCATGCTCTAATCTCTGTAATAAAATTTTATGGTCAACAGTATCAAAAGCAGCACTGAGGTCTAACAGAACAAGCACAGAGATGAGTCCATTGTCTGAGGCCATAAGATCATTTGTAACCTTCACTAATGCTGTTTCTGTACTATGATGAATTCTAAAACCGGACTGAAACTCTTCAAATAGACCATTCCTCTGCAGATGATCAGTTAGCTGTTTTACAACTACCCTTTCAAGAATTTTTGAGAGAAAAGGAAGGTTGGAGATTGGCCTATAATTAGCTAAGATAGCTGGGTCAAGTGATGGCTTTTTATGTAATGGTTTAATTACTGCCACCTTAAAAGCCTGTGGTACATAGCCAACTAATAAAGATAGATTGATCATATTTAAAATCGAAGCATTAAATAATGGTAGGGCTTCCTTGAGCAGCCTGGTAGGAATGGGGTCTAATAGACATGTTGATGGTTTGGATGAAGATAACGATACGTCATTGGGATGGTTATGAGTAATTTTTTCTCTAATAGTTAAAATTTTATTAGCAAAGAAAGTCATGAAGTCATTACTAGTTAAAGTTAAAGGAATACTCGGCTCAATAGAGCTCTGACTCTTTGTCAGCCTGGCTACAGTGCTGAAAAGAAACCTGGGGTTGTTCTTATTTTCTTCAATTAGTGATGAGTAGTAAGATGTCCTAGCTTTACGGAGGGCTTTTTTATAGAGCAACGGACTCTTTTTCCAGGCTAAGTGAAGATCTAAATTAGTGAGACGCCATTTCCTCTCCAACTTACGGGTTATCTGCTTTAAGCTGCGAGTTTGTGAGTTATACCATGGAGTCAGGCACTTCTGATTTAAAGCTCTCTTTTTCAGAGGAGCTACAGCATCCAAAGTTGTCTTCAATGAGGATGTAAAACTATTGACGAGATACTCTATCTCACTTACAGAGTTTAGGTAGCTACTCTGCACTGTGTTGGTATATGGCATTAGAGAACATAAGAAGGAATCATATCCTTAAACCTAGTTACAGCGCTTTCTGAAAGACTTCTAGTGTAATGAAACTTATTCCCCACTGCTGGGTAGTCCATCAGAGTAAATGTAAATGTTATTAAGAAATGATCAGACAGAAGGGAGTTTTCAGGGAATACTGTTAAGTCTTCAGTTTCCATACCATAAGTCAGAACAAGATCTAAGATATGATTAAAGTGGTGGGTGGACTCATTTACATTTTGAGCAAAGCCAATTGAGTCTAATAATAGATTAAATGCAGTGTTGAGGCTGTCATTCTCAGCATCTGTGTGGATGTTAAAATCGCCCACTATAATTATCTTATCTGAGCTAAGCACTAAGTCAGACAAAAGGTCTGAAAATTCACAGAGAAACTCACAGTAACGACCAGGAGGATGATAGTTAACAACAAATAAAACTGGTTTTTGGGACTACCAATTTGGATGGACAAGACTAAGAGTCAAGCTTTCAAATGAATTAAAGCTCTGTCTGGGTTTTTGATTAATTAATAAGCTGGAATGGAAGATTGCTGCTAATCCTCCGCCTCGGCCCGTGCTACGAGCAATCCGGCAGTTAGTGTGACTCGGGGGTGTTGACTCATTTAAATTAACATATTCATCCTGCTGTAACCAGGTTTCTGTAAGGCAGAATAAATCAATATGTTGATCAATTATTATATCATTTACTAACAGGGACTTAGAAGAGAGAGACCTAATGTTTAATAGACCACATTTAACTGTTTTAGTCTGTGGTGCAGTTGAAGGTACTATATTATTTTTTTCTTTTTGAATTTTTATGCTTAAATAGATTTTTGCTGGTTATTGGTGGTCTGGGAGCTGGCACCGTCTCTACGGGGATGGGGTAATGAGGGGATGGCAGGGGGAGAGAAGCTGCAGAGAGGTGTGTAAGACTACAACTCTGCTTCCTGGTCCCAACCCTGGATAGTCACGGTTTGGAGGATTTAAGAAAATTGGCCAGATTTCTAGAAATGAGAGCTGCTCCATCCAAAGTGGGATGGATGCCGTCTCTCCTAACAAGACCAGGTTTTCCCCAGAAGCTTTGCCAATTATCTATGAAGCCCATGTCATTTTTTGGACACCACTCAGACAGCCAGCAATTCACGGAGGACATGCGGCTAAACATGTCACTCCCGGTCCGATTGGGGAGGGGCCCAGAGAAAACTACAGAATCCGACATTGTTTTTGCAAAGTTACACACCAATTCAATGTTAATTTTAGTGACCTCCGATTGGCGTAACCGGGTGTCATTACTGCCGACGTGAATTACAATCTTACCAAATTTACGCAAATGTGTTGCAGGCATCCATTTCAAAATGAGCAAATATTTGCACAAAAACAATAAAGTTTATCAGTTTGAACATTAAATATCTTGTCCTTGAGGTGTATTCAACTGAATATAGTTTGAAGAGGATTGGCAAATCATTGTATTCTGTTTTTATTTACATTTTCACAATGTCCCAACTTCATTGGAATTGGGGTTGTCATACAACCCCTGGCAAAAATTATGGAATCACCGGCCTCGGAGGATGTTCTTTCAGTTGTTTAATTTTGTAGGAAAAAAAGCAGATCACAGACATGATACAAAACTAAAGTCATTTCAAATGGCAACTTTCTGGCTTTAGGAAACACTATAAGAAATCAGGAAAAAAATTGTGGCAGTCAGTAACGGTTACTTTTTTAGACCAAGCAGAGGGGAAAAAAATATGGAATCACTCAATTCTGAGGAAAAAATTATGGAATCATGAAAAACAAAAGAATGCTCCAACACATCACTAGTATTTGTTGCACCACCTCTGGCTTTTATAACAGCTTGCAGTCTCTGAGGCATGGACTTATTGAGTGTCAAACAGTACTCTTCATCAATCTGGCTCCAACTTTCTCTGATTGCTGTTGCCAGATCAGCTTTGCAGTTTGGAGTCTTGTCATGGACCATTTTCTTTAACTTCCACCAAAGATTTTCAATTGGATTAAGATCTGGACTATTTGCAGGCCATGACATTGACCCTATGTGTCTTTTTGCAAGGAATGTTTTCACAGTTTTTGCTCTATGGCAAGATGCATTATCATCTTCAAAAATGATTTCATCATCCCCAAACATCCTTTCAATTGATGGGATAAGAAAAGTGTCCAAAATATCAACGTAAACTTGTGCATTTATTGATGATGTAATGACAGCCATCTCCCCAGTGCCTTTACCTGACATGCAGCCCCATATCTTCAATGACTGTGGAAATTTACTTGTTCTCTTCAGGCAGTCATCTTTATAAATCTCATTGGAACGGCACCAAACAAAAGTTCCAGCATCATCACCTTGCCCAATGCAGATTCGAGATTCATCACTGAATATGACTTTCATCCAGTCATCCACAGTCCACGATTGCTTTTCCTTAGCCCATTGTAACCTTGTTTTTTTCTGTTTAGGTATTAATGATGGCTTTCGTTTAGCTTTTCTGTATGTAAATCCCATTTCCTTTAGGCGGTTTCTTACTGTTCGTTCACAGACGTTGACTCCAGTTTCCTCCCATTCGTTCCTCATTTGTTTTGTTGTGCATTTTTCATTTTTGAGACATATTGCTTTAAGTTTTCTGTCTTGACGCTTTGATGTCTTCCTTGGTCTACCAGTATGTTTGCCTTTAACAACCTTCCCATGTTGTTTGTATTTGGTCCAGAGTTTAGACACAGCTGACTGTGAACAACCAACATCTTTTGCAACATTGCGTGATGATTTACCCTCTTTTAAGAGTTTGATAATCCTCTCCTTTGTTTCAGTTGACATCTCTTGTGTTGGAGCCATGATTCATGTCAGTCCACTTGGTGCATCAGCTCTCCAAGGTGTGATCACTCCTTTTTAGATGCAGACTAATGAGCAGATCTGATTTGATGCAGGTGTTAGTTTTGGGGACGAAAATGTACAGGGTGATTCCATAATTTATTCCTCAGAATTGAGTGAGTCCATATTTTTTTCCCTCTGCTTGGTCTAAAAAAGTAACAGTTACTGACTCACTGCCACAATTATTTTTCCTGATTTCTTATAATGTTTCTTAAAGCCAGAAAGTTGCCATTTGAAATTACTTTAGTTTTGTGTCATGTTTGTGATCTGCTTTTTTTCTACAAAATTAAACAACTGAATGAACATCCTCCGAGGCCGGTGATTCCATAATTATTGCCAGGGGTTGTATATAGCCTGAAATTTGTTATTGTTGCTATGGCCGAAACAGACGGTTTACCCCTATGAGTCCATTCTGTTTAATATTCCTTCTTATAGTAAATGAAAAAAGGCCTGAGGGACTTTTTCTTTACCACTGCAGCCAATGTGCTTGCTCAGGTGGTGGGTAAGCTTAAACCTTGCCCTTGTGAAGCTCCATGGTGTGAGTTCTGTTGTGATGTGGCACTGTGTAAATGAATGAAATTGAATTGTATGAAATAGCCATTGCTTGCTTACTTACTTTTATTTAATACTGCAGTATCCGCAGCCGAGTGTGTGTCCTTGTGGCTTGCTGTTGTTGTTGCCACAGTTTCCACTGTCTGAAGTTGTGCATTCCAGGAGGCTTTTATTTTCCTGCAGACTGACTTTCAGGCTGTCAGAACAGGCTGACCCACTGTGAGCCTGTGCTTTGTCCAAGTATACAGATGTAAAGTCAAGGAACTATCTAACTAACTATCTAACAATAAAACTGACATTACTGCTGATTCATATTTTCGGCTGTTTTAATGTGCGTTTGAGTGGAGGATGATAAAACCAAATGGAATTCTGCATTGGCCGTCTCACAGCTTGTGTTGTGGTGCACAGGCTTAGCAGTACTACAAAAGCAGATTTTTTGGGGGGGGTTATTGCAGGGGACTGCAGAGAGGCAACCACCTTCAAAATTTCACCAAAAAGAGTCTGATCCAGCCTATTGGTTGTCTCTGTACTCAGACTGTGGCTGAATAACCCCCCCCTGCATCAACTACCAACAGCCAGAAAGCAGACTCCCCACTCTGGTCCTCTGTGGGTGTATCCACTGCCAAGAGGGGGTGAAATGAGGGACAGTGATGGACTGATTTCACAAGGCAAACGTTTGAAGTCGACCGGTTACTTGCGAGGCCCCACAGAATACCAGCACATGAAGTCAAATCACTGAGGTGCTGTAAGCTGTTCCCGCACCTTCCTGTCTGTGGGTAGTTCATTCTCCTCCAAAAGTCCTCAGTGGGATGAAGTTGAGTCATTTTCAAAAGGCGTCCTATTTGTAATTCTGTGATATCATGGCTCATTGAATTGTCTGCCCTGTATGGTAAGGTTGCTGCCTCACTGGCTCCCATGTAGAGGCTGGATGCCAGGGATCATTCCACAAATACAGTTAATTTGGAGCAACAGGACTGTCTATGGTTCCACATGCATTTTTTTTTTGTTTTTAATTTTTGTCAGCAATGCCTTTTAAAAATGATAAAAAGTTGAATTGTAATGTAGTACACCATCCCAATAGAGTTAAAATGAAACAATGAAGATGTGCTTTCAATTTAGATTTTAATTCAAGTGGTTTATTAAAACTGTCACATACGGTCTACCATATCTCACGGAATGTCATGATTCAGCATCACGAAATATAAATTAATCTATTGGTTTGTGATATTGTCACAAAAAGTACCACATTTAATTTAATGGGAGCACAAATTCATTCAAATACATTCTGTGATGGGAGCACAAAATGAAAAGTGATGCAGGGTGGTCTGGGGGAGGGGGGGTTAGGGGTTAGGGAAAGGGGTGGTGTTAGTAATAGTAAGAAACAAACAAAAAAAGTCAGAAAACTGACTAATTTCGTGACAAGAGCACGAAAAAAACTTGAGACTGGGTTGCATACGGTGGCTTAATGGTTGACACTGATGCCTCACAGCAAGAAGGTTGTGGGATCACTTCCCGCCCTTTCTTTGTCGAGTTTGCATGTTCTGTCTGTGTCTGTGTGGGTTTCCTCTGGGTACGCTGGTTTCCGCCCACAATCAAAAACATGCTATTTATTTTCTGCCCTTTACCAAGGTAGTGTCTCTACATCTGGATTTGGTCCTCAGGCGCTGGACTGTGGCCGTCCACTGCTCCTAGTGGTTGGATTGTGTCTTACTGTAATTAGTATGGGATAAATGTAGAGGACAAATGTCAGTGGGCCTCATGTATCAACGTGCGTACTTGAGTGTATATGGGGTGTACGCCAAAACGGCTGCGCTTTTTGGCATTTATCAATGTGGTCGTTGGCGTACGCTGCACTGAAAATATACACCAGGTCGAGAGGTGGCGTAAATTATACACCAAAATGAACCAGCGCTGGAATCCACATAAAAATGAAGATGATCAACATGATAAACAGTGCCATTATACAAATCAATCAATGCATATGTTACATAAATAACACTTTCCTGATTATACTACATAATAATCAATAGAAATTCCGCCATTGCAGGATTGTTATGGAGCACGATCCGTCGCTACAGCGCTGACAGGAAGAAAAGCGCTGCTCGCCTTTTTCTCCAGACTTCGAGCCTGGAGCCAGAGCAGCACTGAGCTTAACTTCATGTGGTGTGATCGTTTTAGACTATGAAATTGACAATAACAACTGTAGTTTCATCATTCCCTTAATTCGCCCATGCTGCAACCAGGTTTTGTTGTCTCCATTCGGTTGTCACAATAAAATAAATACATTTAAAAAAATAAAGAAATCTGACAGATTAGGCGTGTCTTATTAATTGAGCGAGCAAATATCCACATGTCAAGAATTATTGACATGTGAAAAGAGAATACAGTGGTCCCTCGCTATAACGCCGTTCACCTGTCGTGGCCTCTGAGTCTCGCGGAGTATTTAGTCCAATTTGCATGGCTTTTTTTTTAGTGTTCTGCATATCTGTTTATAAGAATCTTGTTGCCCAGAAGAGAAAAGAGCGCCAACAACTACTCATAACTGTGTTTGTCACACGGAAACAAACACCTGCTGCAGCGAGATGTGAGTGGGAAAAGGCGCGGCATCAGGACGCGGAGGCCCGATCTGTGAAATACTGAGTCACTATTAATAATTTCTTATGTGTCCGACCTCGTTCGTTGATCGTTAAAATTAATTCATTAGTTCTAAATGCCATCATAATTATTTATAGGAAAACGTTCTATTTTTATTTCTCAAACAAATGTTTGGGCCTGAAAACAGTTTGGTATTTTCCTACTAAGGTTTGAACTTTTAGAGTGTTTACACATGAGAGAAAAGTGAGAAAATGTTCATGCCTGATTGAGAAGTGTATAAACTGTGTAGTGAGGGGTTTTAACAGCTTTGAAAACGTCTATAATAATTGTAAAAAATAACGCTGACTACGTCGCGGTTTCGCGTATTACGGGCTATTTTTAGAACGTAACTCCAGCGATTAATGAGGGACCACTGTAACACTTTATTGATTATATACTACAAAACAATTGATACGACAGCCGCTTTTGACGCTCTGTTGACACGCGTCCTGATTGGTGGAGTTCTTTTTCATTGTCGTCTTCCTGGCTTCCATGTCGTAAAATGAGGGTGTGTCTGAAGCGGAGTCTGAATATTTATGGGCGTGTTTATTATAATTATGATCGTTTCTGTTGTGTGGGCCGCCAGAAGAGGAGGTACTGCTGGCCCACCACCAGAGGGCGCCCTGCCTGAAGTGCGGGCTTCAGGCACGAGAGGGCGCTGCCGCCATGGACACAGCCGGGGGTGACAGCTGTCGCTCATTACCTCTTGACAGCTGTCACCCATCTACTCAACATCATCTCACTCCATAAAGACCAGACGTCATCTCCACCTTGTTGCCGAGATATCATACTTCATTGGAGGTAATATCCTCAGCCGTTTTGTAATTGTAATACTTGTATATTGTGAGTGTTTGCAGGAGTACCAGTTCCTCTGTCGGTGGAAGCTGTGAGAGCGCTGAAGGCACTCTTTTCCCCTGAGGAATCCACAGTACTCTGCAAGTTATTGAGTGAGAGGTGGAGGTTGCATTCCCACCGTGGTTGTTACTGGGTGTACACACACCCACACTTGACTGTCTTTATTCTTCGCCAGCAGTACCAGATCCGACAGTCGGGGATGGTGATCACCTGGGAATTCGGGACTTGGCGGCTCCAGTATTCACCAGGTTCTGGGGCAGCGGAAATCGTGTGGTTCCGGCTCTTCTTAGGACAGACGTCTTCTATCCTCGAGCCTGCCCACACATCACCTTTGTGTATTGACTGTTATGATATTCTGAGATTGTCTGTATATTCGTTGTGCACATTTCACAACATTAAATTGTTATATTTTGGCTCATCTATTGACCGTTCATTTGCGCCCCCTGTTGTGGGTCCGTGTCACTACACTTTCCCAACAGGATATCTCGGCCAGCGTCATGGACTCCGAGGGGCGTCACCCGGCTGTTGAACGACCAATGGGAGAGCAGGGAGCGCAGGCGTCTGCAGGAGACGTGATTGGTGAGCTGCAGCACATTCTCACCGCCTTTACGGCTCGGTTGGATCAAATGACTGAGCAAAACATCCTCCTGAACCGCAGGGTGGAGGCTCTCTCCGCACAGATGGCGGCGAGCGCTCAGGGCGCTGCTGCAGCTCGTCCTCCTGCCGACCCTGTGCAGGATATAACGTTCCAGTGGTGGTTCAACAACCCCTCCCACCATCCCCTGAAGCATACATAAGCCCTCCTGAGCCATACGGAGGTTGTGTGGAGACGTGCGCGGATTTTCTTATGCAGTGTTCGCTCGTCTTTGCACAACGTCCCGTCATGTACGCGTCAGATGCTAGTAAAATAGCTTATGTGATTGCTCTGCTTCGGGTAAAGCACGCGCCTGGGCTACGGCGCTCTGGGAACAGAACTCACGGTTGTTATCAGCATACACTGGGTTTGTGGGGGAGTTCAGAACAGTGTTTGATCACCCTAACAGAGGAGAGACCGCTTCAACAGTGCTGCTGTCAATGACACAGGGACGCGAGAGCGCAGCCGCTTATGCAGTCAACTTCCGCATCGCGGCTACGAGGTCCGGCTGGAATAACGTTGCGCTCCGCGCCGCCTTCATAAACGGACTGTCGTTGGTTCTGAAGGAGCAGCTGGTAGCTAAGGAGGAACCGCGGGATTTAGATGGGCTTATCGATCTCGTTTATACGGTTAGACAATCGGTTTGGAGGAACGCCGTCGGGAGCGAGGCGAAGGACGTGACCGGATATGCGCCGCCCCTCTCCCTTCCGGGTTCGAAAAGGGGCCGCCCTCCCCACGCTCCACAGCCGCAGCGCTTTGTGGGGCAACAGCTCCCCCTGCTGACGTTGTTAGGGAAACGCACAGGGCCAAAATGGAGAGTGTTTTCTCTGCAGCTCAACTGAGCACACACAGAGAAACTGCCCCAAACGGCCAAAACGACAACACTCGCCCTTAGAGACTGGGCTAAGGGGGGGTCAAAACATTCAAGTGAGACACACACAAATTGCCACACGACTCCCAGTCACAATCCTGAGCGGGGATTTAACCCTTCAAGCCCAAGCACTGGTGGACACGGGGTCAGAAGGGAATCTGCTAGACAGCAGATGGGCAAGGGAGGTAGGGCTCCCTCTGGTGGCGCTTCCTTCGCCGTTGCAGGTGCGGGCACTAGATGGCACCCTCCTGCCTTTACTTACACACAAGACACAACCAGTAACTCTGGTGGTGTCTGGAAACCACCGGGAGGAGATTGAGTTTTTTGTAACTCCTTCTACCTCCCACGTGATTTTGGGCATCCCATGGATGTTGAAGCACAATCCCCGGATTGATTGGCCATCTGGGGTGGTGGTTCAGTGGAGCGAAACCTGCCATCGGGGGTGTTTAGGATCTTCGGTTCCTCCTGGTTCACAGGCTAAGGAGGAGGTCAAAGTCCCTCCCAATCTGACGGCAGTGCCGGTTGAGTACCACGATCTTGCTGACGTCTTCAGTAAGGATCTGGCACTCACCCTTCCCCCGCACCGTCCGTACGATTGTGCCATTGATTTGGTTCCAGGCGCTGAGTTCCCGTCCAGCAGGCTGTACAACCTCTCACGACCTGAGCGCGAATCAATGGAGACCTCATTAGCTGCCGGGCTGATCCGGAACTCCACCTCCCCGATGGGGGCAGGTTTCTTTTTTGTGGGCAAGAAAGATGGCGGACTTCATCCATGTATTGATTACAGGGGGCTGAATGAGATTACGGTTCGCAACCGATACCCGTTGCCATTGTTAGATTCCGTGTTCACCCCCCTGCATGGAGCCAAAATCTTTACTAAGCTGGATCTTAGAAATGCGTATCACCTGGTTCGGATCCGGAAGGGAGAGGAATGGAAGACGGCATTTAACACCCCATTAGGTCACTTTGAGTACCTGGTCATGCCGTTCGGCCTCACCAACGCCCCTGCGACGTTCCAAGCCTTGGTTAACGACGTCTTGCGGGACTTCCTGCACCGATTCGTCTTCATATATCTGGACGATATTCTCATCTTTTCTCCGGATCCTGAGACCCATGTCCAGCATGTACGTCAGGTCCTGCGGTGGTTGTTAGAGAACCGACTGTTTGTGAAGGGTGAGAAGTGCGAGTTTGACCGCACGTCTTTGTCCTTCCTGTTGTTTATCATCTCCTCTAACTCCGTCGCCCCTGATCCGGCCAAGGTTGCGGCGGTGAGAGATTGGCCCCAAACCAACAAGCCGTAGGAAGCTGCAACAGTTCCTCGGCTTCGCTAATTTCTATAGGAGGTTCATTAAGGGCTGCAGTCAGGTAGTTAGCCCCTGACAGCCCTGACCTCTCCAAAGTCCCTTCACCTGGTCGGAATCGGTGCGAAGCCGCGTTCAAGGAGTTGAAACGACGGTTCTCTACTTACTGCGCCAGTTTTGGTGCAGCCGACCCTAGCCGCCAGTTCATGGTTGAAGTGGACGCCCTCTGACTCAGGGATAGGAGCCGTGCTGTCCCAGAGCGGAGAGACCGATAAGGTACTTCACCCGTGTGCCTACTTTTCACGCAGGTTGACCCCGGCTGAACGGAACTATGACGTCGGCAATCGAGAACTCCTTGCGGTGAAAGAGGCTCTTGAGGAGTGGAGACACCTGTTGGAGGGAGCGTCTGTGCCATTCACGGTTTTCACTGACCATCGGAACCTGGAGTATATCAGGACCGCCAAGGCGGCTGAACCCAGGCAAGCCCGCTGGTCACTGTTCTTTCGGGCGTTTTGACTTCCGGATCACCTATTGCCCCGGGACCAAGAACCAGAGGTCGGATGCCTTGTCCCGGGTACACGAAGAGGAGGTCAAAACTGCACTGTCGGATCCACCAGAGCCCATCCTGCCTGAGTCCACTATCGTGGCCACCCTCACCTGGGACGTGGAGAAGACCGTCCGGGAGGCCCTGGCACGGAGCCCGAACCCAGGAACAGGTCCGAAGAACCGTCTGTACGTCCCACCAGAGGCCAGAGCTGCAGTCTTGGACTTCTGTCACGGTTCCAAGCTCTCCTGTCATCCAGGGGTGCGAAGGACCGTGGCAGTTGTCCGGCAGCGCTTCTGGTGGGCGTCTATTGAGGCAGACGTCCGGGAATATATCCAGGCCTGCACCACCTGTGCCAGGGGCAAGGCAGTACACACAAAGGCCCAAGGACTCCTCCAGCCGCTGCCGGTGCCTCATCGCCCCTGGTCCCACATCGGCCTGGATTTCGTCACGGGCCTCCCGCCGTCCCAGGGCAGCACCACCATCTTCATGATAGTGGACCCTTTCTCCAAGGTGGCCCACTTCGTGGCCCTCCCGAAGCTCCCAACAGCCCAGGAGACAGCAGACCTCCTGGTCCACCACGTTGTCCGTCTGCATGGGATACCCTCCGACATCGTCTCAGATCGTGGTCCCCAGTTCTCCTCACACGTCTGGAGGAGCTTCTGCAGGGAACTGGGGGCCACCGTGAGCCTCTCGTCCGGGTACCATCCACAGACGAACGGACAGGCAGAGCGGGTCAACCAGGAACTGGAACAGACCCTCCGCTGCGTCACATCCGCGCACCCGACGGCCTGGAGTAACCATCTGGCCTGGATCGAGTATGCGCATAACATCCAGGTGTCTTCGGCCACCGGCCTCTCCCCATTTGAGGTGTGTTTGGGGTATCAGCCCCCGTTGTTTCCCGTGGTGGAGGGAGAGGTCGGTGTGCCCTCGGTCCAGGCCCACCTGCGGAAGTGCCGTCGGGTGTGGTGCTCCGCCCGCTCTGCCTTGTTGAAGGCCCGGACGAGGGCGAAGACCCATGCAGACCGCCGGCGATCCCCGGCCCCTGCTTACCAGCCCGGGCAGGAGGTGTGGCTTTCCACGAAGGACATCCCCCTCCAGGTGGACTCCCCGAAACTCCAGGACAGGTACATTGGCCCCTTCAAGATCCTCAAAGTCCTCAGTCCTGCCGCAGTGAAGCTCCAACTCCCGGCTTCACTGCGGATCCATCCGGTTTTCCACGTGTCACGTATCAAACCTCATCACACCTCAACCCTCTGTGCTCCCGGACCGGCGCCCCCTCCTGCTCGGATCATCGCCGGGGGGCCGGCTTGGACGGTGCGCCGGCTCCTGGACGTCCGTCGGATGGGTCGGGGGTTCCAGTACTTGGTGGACTGGGAGGGGTATGGACCCGAAGAACGCTCCTGGGTGAAGAGGAGCTTCATCCTGGATCCGGCCCTCCTGGCCGACTTCTACCGCCGACACCCCGACAAACCTGGTTGAGGGGGGGGGTCCTGTTGTGTGGGGCGCCAGAAGAGGAGGTACTGCTGGCCCACCACCAGAGGGCGCCCTGCCTGAAGTGCGGGCTTCAGGCATGAGAGGGCGCTGCCGCCATGGACACAGCCGGGGGTGACAGCTGTCGCTCATTACCTCTTGACAGCATCTACTCAACATCATCTCACTCCATAAAGACCAGACGTCATCTCCACCTCGTTGCCGAGATATCATACTTCATTGGAGGTAATATCCTCAGCCGTTTTGTAATTGTAATACTTGTATATTGTGAGTGTTTGCAGGAGTACCAGTTCCTCCGTCGGTGGAAGCTGTGAGAGCGCTGAAGGCACTCTTTTCCCCTGAGGAATCCACAGTACTCTGCAAGTTATTGAGTGAGAGGTGGAGGTGGCATTCCCACCGTTGTTGTTACTGGGTGTACACACACCCACACTTGACTGTCTTTATTCTTTGCCAGCAGTACCAGATCCGACAGTCGGGGACGGTGATCACCTGGGAATTCGGGACTTGGCGGCTCCAGTATTTACCAGGTTCTGGGGCGGCGGAAATTGTGTGGTTCCGGCTCTTCTTAGGACAGACGTCTTCTATCCTCGAGCCTGCCCACACGTCACCTTTGTGTATTGACTGTTATGATATTCTGAGATTGTCTGTATGTTCATTGTGTACATTCACAACATTAAATTGTTATATTTTGGCTCATCTATTGACCGTTCATTTGCGCCCCCTGTTGTGGGTCCGTGTCACTACACTTTCCCAACAGTTTCCACCCACCGCATTTATCGAGATCATGTCAGGCGTACGCCAGAAATGGGCAGGTGCGCACTGCTTGATACATGTCACGGCGACTTTGGTGTATTTCAAGTTTATGCCGTAAATTTACGCCACAAGTGCGCAACATTGATACATGAGGCCCAGTGTATGTATTTGTTTGTATAATGACAATAAAGGCTCTATTCTATATTATGTGGAATTTAGTGAATTTGAAAACAGAGACCATATGTAACTGGACAAAATAAACATAAGGAATTAGTACTTCTTTTGCCTTATACCATATGTGGTATTCACATCTCGAGACAGTACAATAGGGAACAATATAACTCAGAGTACTGCAGAGAGAGGAGAGATACACTGACGCCTCTCAAGCCACAATGTCCTCTGGTGGAGCATTAAAAATTGTTGTCTGCGGGGCATCTTTGCCCTATGTTTGTTACACATTTTTGCATGCATTTCCTTGCTTATCTAGACGCATGTACCAAAGCTGACCTACATCACAGAATAGAGAAGAAATAAGTCCCATATATAGGGCCCTGAGACCCAGTGGTGGTGGTACCATAGCATGAAGTCAATGAGATTCTACGACTCCCCTAGATGGGATGCAAGTCTGTTGCAGGTTACGTCCCCAGCCAATGGTGGTACCCATTATATCTGGGTGGACTGAGACAACCCAGATTAATGGTCATGGAGCATGCCTGGGAGTCAAACTAGGTCTATGTATTTCTAGCAAAACTTCGATGCCACCAGCTAACACAAAATAAGATAACGTGTTTTCCTTGAAAAGCAAGTCTGTCTTTTTTTTTTTTTTTTTTTACTGTGTGCCAAACCCAGAACTGTGAACAATATGTTCAAAAGAGAAACATTTGAATCCCTCATGCTATCAGAGGGGAAAAAAAGGATTTTCTAACAATTACTTAAGAATCACTAAAAAGAAAAGGAAAAATAATCCATCCAGTCAGTAACATAGATAAAAAAGACTCTTTGGTTAAGCCATCATGACTTTATTACTTCATTTTAATCATAGCCTAACAAGAGCAATGCACACTATTTTCTGCAAACCTCATATAATAGCTCAGTAAACAACCAGTGGGGTTTTTCCACCCTCCATTATCATTTTTCCAAACCTTATCCAAATGTTCCCAGTTTTTGTTGCAGCATTTTTCATTTTGTGTATTGCGTTTTTGCTGGACAAATGCATTCAGTATCAGGTTCACATGATGACAGCTAAAAGTGGAGATTGAAATTGCTAATGATTTCATTTGTCATCCCAACACTGTTGAAAAACAGAGTTGGGATGACAAATGAAATCATTAGGCTACAAGCTGATAGCATTAGTTGTCGACTAGTTAACTGGTGAATGACTAATCAGTGTTGAAGACCCCATTGGCTGGAGAAAGCATAGGGGGGTGTCCACGCTTTACCTCGATGTGGTAGACAAATGGTTACTTTTGGTAACATCTGTAACCATGGTTACTACTGCTGTCTGCCTGGATGGTTGTCATTCAGGATCGAATAGTGTGGAGTATGAGGCAATATGCAACACCAGTACATGCTCCCAGACTTGACTTGAACTGCAACTTGAAAACATGGCATTAAAAAGTAAACTACATAGAAATAATGTTTGTGGTTGTACTAGATGCAAGATATTCAAAACCATTAAGTGAAGACAGTGCTGGCTGCTGGTAGATATTGGTCTGTGTTGGTTCATGCTTGATTTCTATCCTTGTTGGAACACTCTCTTCAAGGGCACCCTGTCTGTGCTTTTGGCAGCTGTATGGGAAAATCTGATCCCTTAATTTTACTATGGTACCCTTGAGGAAGATCCTTTATGTCAAAGTTGCACCTGGTGTGCAGGTGAGGGCTATCTAAATAAATGTTGATTGATTGATGGTGTGAAAGCATGGCATATGGGTGTATGTGCGGCATCATCTTAAAGTACTTTAAGTGTCTGCATGAGATGAAAAAGCTTTATCAAAGTGCAGTCCAATGACCATGTCCATATTTATGATGTCCATAAAGAACATATTAGAATGCCATGTTGGAAGATTTATTCAGTGTATGTGATACATAATAAACATGTTGAACCACAAATACTTTCATTGAAACACTTTCCATGGAGACAGGTGAAGGATCACCTCCCTTATATGTCTTATTGCAATACTAAAGAGTAGTGTTGGCTGATGTCTACTTATTTATTAAATCACGTCCGCAGTGAAACATTGCGATGGACAATGAAGCCATCAGCATGGTGGGTGTACTTTATACATACTGTATTTTACACTTTTAAAATTTGATCTAAAATAAACAATAAAAAATCAATTAATATGTATTGATTGATTAATTTGTTTACTTTTAGTAATTGGTCCTAAAGTGCAGAGTAAAGCACACCTCAGCTTATTTTCCAGAGCATCTGCTGTTGTTGGGTCCTATCCTCATGGAGCGCAGCGAGATAGTTTTGAAAGGTGGTGAGGGCTGAACGCTGTCTTATTAGAAAGCTTCTGCACTGTTTGGTTGAACTCTTTCGCTGCATTGACCAGAAGTGGCACTGATGTGTGGTGCTACTGTAGTGTACTCAGGCCTTCAAATGAAAGAAATAGAGGTTCAACAATGTGTGAAGAAAAGGTCTACACTCTTCTTGCACGCCTATGGACTTAGAACATTCATGCTTTTCCTTTCCTCAGGAGATGTTGTGCAAATGTCAGAGGCCAGTGTTTGGAATGTGAGCCTCTCGTTGTCTTTGGTGTGTTTATGTGGGGGTGTCTGTCTGCTGGATTATTGTTATATTGTGCCAGTCGGTGGTAGCTGAGGTAGACTGCAATCGGTTTTGTGAGATACAGTATTTCTGTCTGCTAATATACAGTACGTGCATAATATACACCTTTTCTGTATGTTAGCAAAGAACACAGAAGTGTCTGACCTACAGTCTACTTACAGCAGGCATG
Source organism: Thalassophryne amazonica (assembly GCF_902500255.1). Lineage (NCBI taxonomy): Eukaryota > Metazoa > Chordata > Actinopteri > Batrachoidiformes > Batrachoididae > Thalassophryne > Thalassophryne amazonica. The sequence goes on along the minus strand of NC_047109.1, from coordinate 48,923,555 downwards.
ACAATCCTGCACAGATCTGTGGATATATGAGTTTGCACCATGACTGCCTGCAATTAATATGATTGATACAGGTGTTAGTGTAGCACTTTCCAAGCCCGGATAAGATGCACAATTTTATTGGTTGACCTAGTTAGTTTAAGCCAATTTACATTTCTGTAGTAACGGTTAACCACTACATAAACTAAGCGCTGTCATTTGAGACGACATCACATCAGACACACCTCATAATGCTTTCATGCCCACATTTTGGCATGACACATAGTGAAGACCAATCAAAGAAGGACGACAGTTGGGTTTGTGGAATTGATTAAAAGGTTAATCTTATAGCTCCCACATGTCGACAGCAGCTTTTAGCCACATTGTAGTCTGTCATACCCAAGTCCTTACTGTCTGTAATGTTACATCTATGGCTGATTGAGCAGCTGCAATGTGGTAATTACAGGGGCACATGAAGGTTACAAGTAAGTACAGAGCTCATACTGACAAGTATTAGTGTGTAATAGTCTGGGTCAAGACCTCCCAAGGGAGCATAATCAATCAATAGCCAACAGCTGTCTGTAGTCAGTGGGGGTATCAAGTGTCTTACCAGCACTTTGATACTAATAAGTACCACGTGGTAGACTGGATAACTGATGAAACACTGCCATTAACTACTCTATGGCCAGTTTAGGCATATGACTAGAGGCCATTCGCTGTTTCACAGTTGTGAATCTCGTGCCATCTTGTGGTCCGTGACTTACACAAGAGGTTGATTTCAGCAGAGTTCCAGTGTCGCTGACCGAACGGTCCCCCCTAAAAATCCTACCCCCCACCTTCACTGTGCATGCGTCATGTCTGAGTATCAGCAGCAGTTCACTTATTATCGCCTCGTATCTGCTTCAAAGTACACTCCAGTCATCATCTATCTCAGTGACAGATGTCTGAAGCTTTTGTACAACAACCGTTTCCACATAAATTTAGCATTATTTCATAATAAAGTACGGACCAATCACAGCGCCAATGCAGCATGTCTGAATCTGATGTGCTGCCGCCGTGCATGCGCATCATTTTGGTGCACCAGCAGCGATTGTCGCCTAATTTCTGCTTAAAATTACCTTGTTTCTGCTTAAATCTGATTTTAGAATGATTTAAGAGGTTTTAATTTGTCATCTGATGGTTAATAATCACATTAGTCCCTTTGATTGCTTTGGGTGAAGAGAGTCAGACTCAGAGAGTCAGACTCAGATGCCTGTATCTATCTATACCCATACAGTATCTATACCCATTTATTCCAATCAGGGTTTGGGGGTGGAGGAGGGGCACTGCAGTCATAGGGACTGACATAGTTGTAAGAAAAGCACCTCTGAACAAACAGAAAAAGCAGATAGCACAGATAGACAGAGTAAATCCTGCAAATTATTTCCTCTCGGGAGATAATGTGGCCTGCAATGAGCCTTCCACATATATTGCACTCAATGTTTTAACATCATGTACTTCTAAAAGGTGCAAACGACAGGATATCTAATGCTCAGTCATGTGTGCAATCATTAGATTTATATTTGGTTTCATTGCTGAATTTACAGTTAATATGTTCATATAGCTTTTTCTTAGATGACAAATTATATATATATATATATATATATAGATATATATATATATATATAGATAGATAGATAGATAGATGGCTGCAGTGTAAGTGATAATCGTCAGAGTTCTGCTCTGTGTGATAGTTTGTGCATTGGAGTTGGACTTTTTTTTTTTAAATTGTGTATGCTCAGAATATTTCATAAGCTGGTGTTTCATCCTTTTAATATACTGTGATGAGAGTAAATGGTAGTTGCATGAAGAACTGGATTCCTTTTGTGTTTCATTTGATAATACTATTTATTTATTTTACAGTAAGTGGGTATTCAGGGCAATTCTTCAAGTCGTAGAACCACTGACTCTTATCTCAGTAGACTATCAGATCATGTACTGAACATGTACTGCATTGCTCTGATACTGGATCCAGATGAAGTAAAGTGCTTGGATCAGTTTGAAGATGATTTTTTGTGGCTTCACATCAGTCGTGATGTCAGTCAGCCAACTGTCCAATACTGCTTGCTTTAAGGGGATCTCCAACATTTTTGAAACCTGGGGCCTATTTTTTATTTATTTATTTTTTTTGTATGTTTTAGGGATCAGTATTTCATTCTGGACAAAACTTATTTCAGTCAGTCCAGTACTGATTTTGAAAGTTAAAGCCATCCAGGGCTAAACAGCCACAAAATGTAAATTGCTTCTTGGTGCCAATAAATAGGCACTTGATGTGTTGAGAAATACAACCCCTGGCAAAAATTATGGAATCACCAGCCTCGGAGGATGTTCAGTCAGTTGTTTAATTTTGTAGAAAAAAAGCAGATCACAGACATGACACAAAACTAAAGTCATTTCAAATGGCAACTTTCTGGCTTTAAGAAACACTATAAGAAATCAGGAAAAAAAATTGTGCCAGTCAGTAACGGTTACTTTTTTAGACCAAGCAGAGGGAAAAAAATATGGAATCACTCAATTCTGAGGAAAAAATTATGGAATCATGAAAAACGAACGTTCCAACACATCACTAGTATTTTGTTGCACCACCTCTGGCTTTTATAACAGCTTGCAGTCTCTGAGGCACAGACTTAATGAGTGACAAACAGTACTCTTCATCAATCTGGCTCCAACTTTCTCTGATTGCTGTTGCCAGATCAGCTTTGCAGGTTGGAGCCTTGTCATGGACCATTTTCTTCAACGTCCACCAAAGATTTTCAATTGTATTAAGATCCGGACTATTTGCAGGCCATGACATTGACCCTATGTGTCTTTTTGCAAGGAACGTTTTCACAGTTTTTGCTCTATGGCAAAATATCAATGTAAACTTGTGCATTTATTGATGATGTAATGACAGCCATCTCCCCAGTGCCTTTACCTGACATGCAGCCCCATATCATCAATGACTGTGGAAATTTACATGTTCTCTTCAGGCAGTCATCTTTATAAATCTCATTGGAACGGCACCAAACAAAAGTTCCAGCATCATCACCTTGCCCAATGCAGATTCGAGATTCATCACTGAATATGACTTTCATCCAGTCATCCACAGTCCACGATTGCTTTTCCTTAGCCCATTGTAACCATGTTTTTTTCTGTTTAGGTGTTAATGATGGCTTTCGTTTAGCTTTTCTGTATGTAAATCCCATTTCCTTTAGGCGGTTTCTTACAGTTCGGTCACAGACGTTTGACTCCAGTTTCCTCCCATTCATTCCTCATTTGTTTTGTTGTACATTTTTTCGATTTTTGAGGACATATTGCTTTAAGTTTTCTGTCTTGACGCTTTGATGTCTTCCTTGGTCTACAGTATGTTTGCCTTTAACAACCTTCCCATGTTGTTTGTATTTGGTCCAGAGTTTAGACACAGCTGACTGTGAACAACCAACATCTTTTGCAACATTGCATGATGATTTACCCTCTTTTAAGAGTTTGATAATCCTCTCCTTTGTTTTCAATTGACATCTCTCATGTTGGAGCCATGATTCATGTCAGTCCACTTGGTTGCAACAGCTCTCCAAGGTGTGATCACTCCTTTTTAGATGCAGACTAACGAGCAGATCTGATCTGATGCAGGTGTTAGTTTTGGGGATGAAAAATTACAAGGTGCTTCCATAATTTTTTCCTCAGAATTGAGTGATTCCATATTTTTTTTCCCTCTGCTTGGTCTAAAAAGTAACCGTTACTGACTGTCACAATTATTTTCCTGATTTCTTATAGTGTTTCTTAAAGCCAGAAAGTTGCCATTTGAAATGACTTTAGTTTTGTGTCATGTCTGTGATCTGCTTTTTTCTACAAAATTAAACAACTGAATGAACATCCTCCGAGGCCGGTGATTCCATAATTTTTGCCAGGGGTTGTATGGAGTGTAGGGACGGAGTTGAAAGTGTGCATTTTTATCTCAGTAACTGGAAAGAAATTTTTTTTAAAATTTTTGATTACAAAGGCAGCTACTTACAGGGACCATCCCTTTGCCCCGGTGCCTCAGCTCTCCACTAAGTCCATACAAGTCAAATGTCGATGAGTGACTCATTCTTCTTGTTTACCAGTATAGCTCTCCATATTTATTTGAACCAGAATACTGTATAGTGACGAAGAACTGCAGGAGGTTGTTATTGTCTTCCAGTGAACATACTATATTTACTGGTGTATAACATAGACCCCCCCCCCCCCCAACACCATTGCTCGATATGCAAATAATAAACATTTATGAGTTCAATTGTAGGAATATTCCATCTTTCACCTCATGAAATAACACGAGGTGAAAGATGATAAGATGAAAAAACATTCATTATTTGTTTTATAAAACGGCTAAAATAGACCCTGTCATTTGATATTTTATTAATTTATAATCAACAGAAAAGGGTCTTACACTTTGATGTGCATCACTGGTGTTTTGACATCAAGAGTCCAGCACAAACTTTAAATAGGAGTCCAAAATTGTTCTCAGTCAACTTGGAAAAACAGTGAGATGAGTCAAAAATAATTCTGATGATGTACTCCATGATGTTGTGCCATGATCCATGCCACTGACTTCCTGTACTTCCTCAGTCCAGCAAAAATTGCATGAGAAGTTTGTACAGGTTTCATTCTAACTTCATCCTCTTCATCCTAACAGCTCTTGATGCCTCCAGGCGACTTACGGAGTAGTGGACTAGGTTTTTTTTTTTTTGTGTTAGAAGAATCAGTACCATCAAATCGTCACCCATCAGCAAAACATACTCCGCTATGTTTAGCTAAATGCCACCCCCACTGGTCTGGGTGTGTGTGGTGTACATACACAGTGATCGCAGCGTGTAATGGTCCAAAACGTATGGAACCAAATTTGTACGGTAAATGCAACACAATGCAAATGGGATGAATAATCCATGTCATGTGACATACAGAGCACCAATCAAATGACAAGGATCTACTCAACCGTTATATAAAATACAAATAATGAATGTTTGAGTTCCATGGTAGATGTCTTACGGTGTAGTGGATTTTGTTTTTTTTTTTTATGTGTAAGAGAATTAGCACCACCAAAAAGCTTGTTCAAATCTTCGTCAGTCAGCAAAACAAACACCCTCATGTTTAGCTAAATGCCGCCCCTACAGTGTGTACTTGTGCGGTGGTCACGGCGTGCAGTGGTACAAAACGAATGGAACCAAATTTGCATGGTAAATGCAACACAACACAAATGGGACAAATAATCCATGTCACTTGACAAACAAAGCACCAATCAAATGATGATGATTCACTCAGCTGTTATACAACCCCTGGGAAAAATTATGGAATCACCGGCCTCGGAGGATGTTCATTCAGTTGTTTAATTTGTAGAAAAAAAGCAGATCACAGACATGACACAAAACTAAAGTCATTTCAAATGGCAACTTTCTGGCTTTAAGAAACACTATAAGAATCAAGGAAAAAAAGATTGTGGCAGTCAGTAACAGTTACTTTTTTAGACCAAGCAGAGGAAAAAAATATGGAATCACTCAATTCTGAGGAAAAAATTATGGAATCACCCTGTAAATTTTCATCCCCCAAATTAACACCTGCATCAAATCAGATCTGCTCATTGACATTGACCCTATGCCATGAAATTGACCCTATGTGTCTTTTTTGCAAGGAATGTTTTTTGCAGTTTTTTGCTCTATGGCAAGATGCATTATCATCTTGAAAAATGATTTCATCATCCCCAAACATCCTTTCAATTGTCCAAAATATCAACATAAACTTGTACATTTATTGATGATGTAATGACAGCCATCTCCCCAGTGCCTTTACTTGACATGCAACCCCATATCATCAATGACTGTGGAAATTTACATGTTCTCTTCAGGCAGTCATCTTTATAAATCTCATTGGAAAGGCACCAAACAAAAGTTCCAGCATCATCACCTTGCCCAATGCAGATTCGAGATTCATCACTGAATATGACTTTCATCCAGTCATCCACAGTCCACAATTGCTTTTCCTTAGCCCATTGTAACCTTGTTTTTTTCTGTTTAGGTGTTAATGATGCCTTTTGTTTAGCTTTTCTGTATGTAAATCCCATTTCCTTTAGGCGGTTTCTTACAGTTCGGTCACAGACGTTTCCTCCCATTTGTTCCTCATTTGTTTTGTTGTACATTTTTCGATTTTTGAGACATATTGCTTTAAGTTTTCTGTCTTGACGCTTTGATGTCTTCCTTGGTCTACCAGTATGTTTGCCTTTTAACAACCTTCCCATGTTGTTTGTATTTGGTCCAGAGTTTAGACACAGCTGACTGTGAACAACCAACATCTTTTGCAACATTGCGTGATGATTTACTCTCTTTTAAGAGTTTGATAATCCTCTCCTTTGTTTCAATTGACATCTCTCGTGTTGGAGCCATGATTCATGTCAGTCCACTTGGTGCAACAGCTCTCCAAGGTGTGTTCACTCCTTTTTAGATGCAGACTAACGAGCAGATCTGATATGATGCAGGTGTTAGTTTTGGGGATGAAAATTTACAGGGTGATTCCATAATTTTTTCCTCAGAATTGAGTGATTCCATATTTTTTTCCTCTGCTTGGTCTAAAAAAGTAACCGTTACTGACTGCCACAATCTTTTTTTCTTGATTTCTTATAGTGTTTCTTAAAGCCAGAAAGTTGCCATTTGAAATTACTTTAGTTTTGTGTCATGTCTGTGATCTGCTTTTTTTCTACAAAATTAAACAACTGAATGAACATCCTCCGAGGCCGGTGATCCCATAATTTTTGCCAGGGGTTGTATAAAACCTAAATATTAATTATTCTCATGTCTGTCTGAATGAAAGCGATATTATAATATTTCTGTTTTATAGTAAGCAGTTGCGTTTGATGTTCGAAAGCTATTTAAACCCAAAATCTACTCTGAGCCTCAGTGATTACTGACATATAATGAGGGGTGATTTCATTAGGTCCACAGGTCAAGACAGACGTTTTCACACATTTTTAGGAAATTTGTTTATTTGTTAAAATAGAAACTTGGGGTCACTGAGTAAATTCAGATTAAAATGTGCCTCCGTGGTTACAGAGATCTATGAAGTTTGTTGGTTTTGGCTGTTTCCATGGCAACAGCTTCATTTCAGTGTTTAAATAGGGCTCCTATAAACTGGGATTTAAAAGAAATTAACAATGAGGTTGCTGAGATAAGACACAACAGGCTTCAACAGGAACACATAGCACACTTAAACAGGAAAAAATGCCCTGTTTGTTCGGTCAATTAGTCGAGACAATAAGCGAATCTCTTCTCTTGCCTTCTGTCCTTCACACGTACAAGTTTAGGAAGTCTGCTTAGAAAAATCAAAAGGCAAACCTTTTGAAAGCACCCTCGAAACCAACATACTGACAGTCAGAAAATATGTACGTTATGGTGAAATACTGGGTGAAAACCACCACAGGAGGTTATTTTTCTGTGGATGATAAAAGCTGGTTAAGTAACACAAATCCAGACCTTCTCCCTCCAAGGCGAACATCCTGAAGCCAGCGATCAGGTGAAATGGAGAATGGAAAGAAAAGATGTGAGGAAAAGGGCAGATGCTTGTGAGCATTGATTTATGCACTCACGACAGATTGTGTATTCTTGCTGTGGTAGAGGGCAATAGCACAGATAAGGCATGTGCAGTTATACAACTTTTTGGAGAGAGAATTACTTTGGGCATCTTTGTTTTGTATTTTGCTCTCTTCTCTGTGTGGGCTTGTGTGGGTCAGGGTCACTCAGACAAAATGCCTTCAAGTGAAGAAAAATTAAATCGCATCTCGTGCAAATTACAAGTACCGTTTTATCCTTAGGTCCAGAATTTTCAAATAGCAGTGTTTACGTACGTGTGTGTGTGAGAGAGGTAATCATGTGTGTCTCTTGGCATAGACCGGTGGGGCCTGTGTAGTAAAATAGTAAATAGCAAATGCATACATAATAGATTTTTCTCTCAAGTTTTAAATTCATCTTGTAGGGTTTTCCTTGTGATAGTAAGAAGTCATCGGTTTGCAGATAAATGTTTTAAACCAGCTTTTTTCAAGGCTTTGGAAAAGCCAGTGGATGTTGGACTGATGGTGGATTAGGAGCAGGTGTGGTTGTCAGTTACAGATACAGACCTTTTTTCTCAGACAAATCTACTCAGAGAACATCAATCAATCAATTTTTTTATATAGCGCCAAATCACAACAAACAGTTGCCCCAAGGCGCTTTATATTGTAAGGCAAGGCCATACAATAATTATGTAAAACCCCAACGGTCAAAACGACCCCCTGTGAGCAAGCACTTGGCTACAGTGGGAAGGAAAAACTCCCTTTTAACAGGAAGAAACCTCCAGCAGAACCAGGCTCAGGGAGGGGCAGTCTTCTGCTGGGACTGGTTGGGGCTGAGGGAGAGAACCAGGAAAAAGACATGCTGTGGAGGGGAGCAGAGATCGATCACTAATGATTAAATGCAGAGTGGTGCATACAGAGCAAAAAGAGAAAGAAACAGTGCATCATGGGAACCCCCCAGCAGTCTACGTCTATAGCAGCATAACTAAGGGATGGTTCAGGGTCACCTGATCCAGCCCTAACTATAAGCTTTAGCAAAACGGAAAGTTTTAAGCCTAATCTTAAAAGTAGAGAGGGTGTCTGTCTCCCTGATCTGAATTGGGAGCTGGTTCCACAGGAGAGGAGCCTGAAAGCTGAAGGCTCTGCCTCCCATTCTACTCTTACAAACCCTACGAACTACAAGTAAGCCTGCAGTCTGAGAGCAAAGCGCTCTATTGGGGTGATATGGTACTACGAGGTCCCTAAGATAAGATGGGACTTGATTATTCAAAACCTTATAAGTAAGAAGAAGAATTTTAAATTCTATTCTAGAATTAACAGGAAGCCAATGAAGAGAGGCCAATATGGGTGAGATATGCTCTCTCCTTCTAGTCCCCGTCAGTACTCTAGCTGCAGCATTTTGAATTAACTGAAGGCTTTTTAGGGAACTTTTAGGACAACCTGATAATAATGAATTACAATAGTCCAGCCTAGAGGAAATAAATGCATGAATTACTTTTTCAGCATCACTCTGAGACAAGACCTTTCTGATTTTAGAGATATTGCGTAAATGCAAAAAAGCAGTCCTACATATTTGTTTAATATGCGCTTTGAATGACATATCCTGATCAAAAATGACTCCAAGATTTCTCACAGTATTACTAGAGGTCAGGTTAATGCCATCCAGAGTAAGGATCTGGTTAGACACCATGTTTCTAAGATTTGTGGGGCCAAGTACAATAACTTCAGTTTTATCTGAGTTTAAAAGCAGGAAATTAGAGGTCATCCATGTCTTTATGTCTGTAAGACAATCCTGCAGTTTAGCTAATTGGTGTGTGTCCTCTGGCTTCATGGATAGATAAAGCTGGGTATCATCTGCGTAACAATGAAAATTTAAGCAATACCGTCTAATAATACTGCCTAAGGGAAGCATGTATAAAGTGAATAAAATTGGTCCTAGCACAGAACCTTGTGGAACTCCATAATTAACTTTAGTCTGTGAAGAAGATTCCCCATTTACATGAACAAATTGTAATCTATTAGACAAATATGATTCAAACCACCGCAGCGCAGTGCCTTTAATACCTATGGCATGCTCTAATAAAATTAAAGTAATTAAATTTTATGGTCAACAGTATCAAAAGCAGCACTGAGGTCTAACAGAACGAGCACAGAGATGAGTCCACTGTCCGAGGCCATAAGAAGATCATTTGTAACCTTCACTAATGCTGTTTCTGTACTATGATGAATTCTAAAACCTGACTGAAACTCCTCAAATAGACCATTCCTCTGCAGATGATCAGTTAGCTGTTTTACAACTACCCTTTCAAGAATTTTTGAGAGAAAAGGAAGGTTGGAGATTGGCCTATAATTAGCTAAGATAGCTGGGTCAAGTGATGGCTTTTTAAGTAATGGTTTAATTACTGCCACCTTAAAAGCCTGTGGTACATAGCCAACTAACAAAGATAGATTGATCATATTTAAGATCGAAGCATTAAATAACGGTAGGGCTTCCTTGAGCAGCCTGGTAGGAATGGGGTCTAATAAACATGTTGATGGTTTGGATGAAGTAACTAATGAAAATACCTCGGACAGAACAATCGGAGAGAAAGAGTCTAACCAAATACCGGCATCACTGAAAGCAGCCAAAGATAACGATACATCTTTGGGATGGTTATGAGTAATTTTTTCTCTAATAGTTAAAATTTTGTTAGCAAAGAAAGTCATGAAGTCATTACTAGTTAAAGTTAATGGAATACTCAGCTCAATAGAGCTCTGACTCTTTGTCAGCCTGGCTACAGTGCTGAAAAGAAACCTGGGGTTGTTCTTATTTTCTTCAATTAGTGATGAGTAGAAAGATGTCCTAGCTTTACGGAGGGCTTTTTTTATAGAGCAACAGACTCTTTTTCCAGGCTAAGTGAAGATCTTCTAAATTAGTGAGACGCCATTTCCTCTCCAACTTACGGGTTATCTGCTTTAAGCTACGAGTTTGTGAGTTATACCACGGAGTCAGGCACTTCTGATTTAAAGCTCTCTTTTTTAGAGGAGCTACAGCATCCAAAGTTGTCTTCAATGAGGATGTAAAACTATTGACGAGATACTCTATCTCACTTACAGAGTTTAGGTAGCTACTCTGCACTGTGTTGGTATATGGCATTAGAGAACATAAAGAAGGAATCATATCCTTAAACCTAGTTACAGCGCTTTCTGAAAGACTTCTAGTGTAATGAAACTTATTCCCCACTGCTGGGTAGTCCATCAGAGTAAATGTAAATGTTATTAAGAAATGATCAGACAGAAGGGAGTTTTCAGGGAATACTGTTAAGTCTTCTATTTCCATACCATAAGTCAGAACAAGATCTAAGATATGATTAAAGTGGTGGGTGGACTCATTTACTTTTTGAGCAAAGCCAATAGAGTCTAATAATAGATTAAATGCAGTGTTGAGGCTGTCATTCTCAGCATCTGTGTGGATATTAAAATCGCCCACTATAATTATCTTATCTGAGCTAAGCACTAAGTCAGACAAAAGGTCTGAAAATTCACAGAGAAACTCACAGTAACGACCAGGTGGACGATAGATAATAACAAATAAAACTGTTTTTTGGGACTTCCAATTTGGATGGACAAGACTAAGAGTCAAGCTTTCAAATGAATTAAAGCTCTGTCTGGGTTTTTGATTAATTAATAAGCTGGAATGGAAGATTGCTGCTAATCCTCCGCCCAGGCCCGTGCTACGAGCATTCTGACAGTTAGTGTGACTCGGGGGTGTTGACTCATTTAAACTAACATATTCATCCTGCTGTAACCAGGTTTCTGTAAGGCAGAATAAATCAATATGTTGATCAATTATTATATCATTTACCAACAGGGACTTAGAAGAGAGAGACCTAATGTTTAATAGACCACATTTAACTGTTTTAGTCTGTGGTGCAGTTGAAGGTGCTATATTATTTTTTTCTTTTTGAATTTTTATGCTTAAATAGATTTTTGCTGGTTATTGGTAGTCTGGGAGCAGGCACTGTCTCTACAGGGATGGGGTAATGAGGGGATGGCAGGGGGAGAGAAGCTGCAGAGAGGTGTGTAAGACTACAACTCTGCTTCCTGGTCCCAACCCTGGATAGTCACGGTTTGGAGGATTTAAGAAAATTGGCCAGATTTCTAGAAATGAGAGCTGCTCCATCCAAAGTAGGATGGATGCCGTCTCTCCTAACAAGACCAGGTTTTCCCCAGAAGCTTTGCCAATTATCTATGAAGCCCACCTCATTTTTTGGACACCACTCAGACAGCCAGCAATTCAAGGAGAACATGCGGCTAAACATGTCACTCCCGGTCTGATTGGGGAGGGGCCCAGAGAAAACTAGAGTCCGACATTGTTTTTGCAAAGTTACACACCGATTTAATGTTAATTTTAGTGACCTCCGATTGGCGTAAACGGGTGTCATTACTGCCGACGTGAATTACAATCTTACCAAATTTACGCTTAGCCTTAGCCAGCAGTTTCAAATTTCCTTCAATGTCGCCTGCTCTGGCCCCCGGAAGACAATTGACTATGGTTGCTGGTGTCGCTAACTTCACATTTCGCAAAACAGAGTCGCCAATAACCAGAGTTTGATCCTCGGCGGGTGTGTCGTTGAGTGGGGAAAAACGGTTAGAGATGTGAACGGGTTGGCGGTGTACACGGGGCTTCTGTTTAGGGCTATGCTTCCTCCTCACAGTCACCCAGTCAGCCTGCTTTCGCGGCTGCTCGGGATCTGCCAGGGGGTAACTAACGGCGGCTAAGCTACCTTGGTCCGCACCGACTACAGGGGCCTGGCTAGCTGTAGAATTTTCCACGGTGTGGAGCCGAGTCTCCAATTCGCCCAGCCTGGCCTCCAAAGCTACGAATAAGCTACACTTATTACAAGTACCATTACTGCTAAAGGAGGCCGAGGAATAACTAAACATTTCACACCCAGAGCAGAAAAGTGTGGGAGAGACAGGAGAAGCCGCCATGCTAAATCGGCTAAGAGCTAGTAGCTACGCTAAGCTAGCGGATTCCTAAAAACATGCAAAGTGAATAATGTGTAAATAATTTAGAGGTGATTCAGCAGAAGGAGTGCTTTAGTTAAGGCACGTAAAGATTACACTGGGAAACAAATCGTAATCTAGATAACTAGATCAATCTAACTGCGCAGATTAAACAGCTAACAGATACAGAAAAACACCGCTGTGCTCCGGAACAGGAAGTGATACAATACCGCAGTGAGAGCCAACCACCAGTAGAGGTTGAGAAGGTTGTTGAAACAGCGGCTAACTGCTGCTAATGCCTAAACATAAACATAAACTATTACTTTCTGATTGTTTCACAGCATTTACCATCACGCAACCTCGCTTAAAGGATTTTGTATAAATTTAGCCGTGAATGAAAATGAGAGAGTCAGATGCTCAAGCTTGGTATGAAAAATAGAGTTTTTAAAAGAGAGACCACTTCCTCTGAGAAAAGTACTAACTCAAGACAAACAAACTGTTATTTTGTAATTGGTTAACAATAAGTATGTTGTAAAACTTAAATAACATAGTCCACATTATGGAAGCACCCACGGAGCCACCCGATGAGGTTTCAAAATGTGATGGGTTCTGCAATGTATGGCACCAGCACATGTTCCCAGACCTATGCAATTATGACATTTTGACATAAGTACGTCCTCTATAGATCAAGAGGCCTATTGTTGCTAGTTCCCATCCCCAGATTCCATAGCATGAAGGGGATGGCAGTCTATGACCACCTATTTCCAGCTGGGTGGTCTGGGACTTTGCAGGTGATAATGCATCATGGTATCCCAATTCCTATCCTGCTGATCTTACTGTTCTGTCAAAGAATGCCAAAAAGTCAAAAATATAACTTGCACTTTCTGTATTATTTATTATTTCAATCACTCAACACATGGAACTTCAGTTTGAAATTCAATAAAACTGTGTGGGATTGTTTTTACACTCTGACATTTCACTTTTCTCCTTGGCAGTCATGAGCTTCCATACAGGGCTTTTAATCAGGGTACATTTACTTGCAGTGTTTGTCTGAGCCCCCCTGTCTCTGTGTACTGTATCCCGTGGGCGTCAGTTCCCGGTAAATGCAGCGGGTCATATCCTGGACTAGAATTTGTCATCACTTTCCTCAGGCACAGGTGGACAAACCACTAAGAGTCAGCCTTTGTAGTCACATTTCTGGGCAGTTATGTGTTTTTCTGTCATTCTTCGATTTCATCAGCCACACTCTCAGCAATCATTCCGACTCTATCAGTACACTTATTGCTGGGATGTTGCAATAAGTTCCCCAGAAGCCCATTCACCTACAGCAACAGACACTGCTGACATAATGGGGTCACTCTGTGCATATCTCTTAAGAGTTTTTGATTACTAGAAAAATACACATTCAGTCCTGAATGGGTGATCTCTCAATGCGCTGTGCTCTTCTCTTAAAGGAGAAGTTCACCTTTTTTCAACTTAGGTTCTATTTTTAGATGTTTTCAGTCAAGAAGAAAATTCATTTTAACAGTGCATTATTTACAACACAAATGTTTGGTTTTTCGATCACATGCAAACTATGTCTCCATCCAAAGGGAAGCTTTTCAGAAACTCTATTATAGTGATTATGTGTAGACAAAGAAGTCTCTGTGTTTTATTCTATCCTTACAGTTAGGGTTATATCGCCATGTGTTGCTTTGGCATGCTCTTGGCAGTGCTTGACCATGTGTTTTGCATTTTCATGTGGACAGAGAGATTGTTTAATAATACCTTTTTTCAAAATACCCGTGAACTTAAGGTCACATTAGCTATAAGCGATGGCAAGCGACAGAGCAAAGCGGTGACTTGTCATTCATTTCCAATGATAGCGGGAGTTTTCCAGCAACAAGTGATAGTGGCTGCTCTGCTACCAACTAGGCAGGTCCAAAATAGACCTGAAATCTATTTTATGCTAATACTGAATGATGCAACATAGCAACTGCCAGTCAGAGTGAATACACAGCGTAACATCAGCTGGTTGTTCACTCAAAGTAATTGAAGATGGCGGAAAACACTCCGAGACAGTTGTGTGGCTCTATAAATCTGTTTTTCTTGTTTTTTCTAAAAGTTAGTGAGAAATAAGCACTTAAATCTAAAACAAAAAACATTGTTTTTGTTACCAGATAACGCCTTTGAAGTTATTAAGACATCTTACGGAGGTGTAGTATGCACGCCACGGACACAACCATCAAGCGACAAAACCATCTGCTTGTCACCATCATTTGTAGTTAATGTGACCGTAGCATTAGCTCAGTGGACAGCATGGCTGGCCAGAGACTAAGAGGCTAAGGTAAGCTGATAACTGTATAATCATCTTAAAAAGTTGATTTACCTTCAGTGTGGTGAACATGTGCATGTTTTAGCCCAGCACGTTTAGCATAGCACTGATGTGCTGCATGTAGTTGGACGCTTCTAAGGGCCCCTTCACACATAGTGTGAATTTGGTCGATTTGTGCATGAAGCAGGAATTGTGTGCAAAACGTGTAAAATCGTGGCTGCCTCCAACGCCTCATACACCTGTTGCTACAACTATTTGTGCACACCAGCGGCTGAAAGACAGAGTGTGTACTGTGCGAACCCATTGATCCCTCTAGTGGCAGGTGTTGGCCAAATTCCAGGTGACACGCACAAACATCTAACACCGATGTGTAACCATGTCCTGCAGCTGCTGGCAGTGTGTTCGTGCATGCATGAACGGCCGCACCAGCATCGTGCACGCCTGCCCATCGGCGCAATGTTTCGTGGTTCGATTATACGAGCTGTTTCGCCGTGACTCACCCTGAGTTGTATTTAGTTGCACTATGTGTGAATGGGCCCTAATGATGTTTTCATCTGTACAGTGAGGACAAGAGGTGCTTTACTCTGCATGTTTTATTGTCCCATCCAAGAGCATTATTTAGCCAAATAGCTAACTGCTTTCTGCCACTGTGTTTTCGTTATTATACAAATAATAAAAGTTTGAGTTCAATGGTACAAATATTTCCTGAGGTGAAATATGGAATGTTCCAGTTTCACTGAATTAAATATTCGTTCCATTGAAAGAATGGAAAACATTCATTATTTTTTTTATATAATGGCTAAAATAGGTCTTTGTCATTTAATATTGTATTAATTTAGAAACAACAGAAAATGGACTTACATTTTGATGTGCATCACTGGTGCTTTGACATCAACAGTCCAACAAGGACATCAAATAGAATCCAAAATTGTTCTGAGTCAACTTGGAAAAACAGATGTCATCCGTGATACTTCCAAAAAACAAACAAACAAGACTTTGTGTACTTCCTCAGTACAATGAAAAATCATGTCAGAAATTTGTCCAGGTTTTCATCCTAACAGCTCTTCATGCCTCCAGAAAGCTTACGGCATAGTGGATGTTTTTCTTGTGTGTGTGTGTGTTATTTAGCACCATCAATTAGCTCATTCAAATCGTTGTCTGTCAGCAAAACAAACTCCTCCATGTTTAGCTAAACACCACCCCCACTAGTGTGTGCGTGGGCGGGGATTGCAGCGTCCAATGGTAGAAAACATATGGAACCAAATTTGCATGGTAAGCGGAACCGTATGAGCACGCTAAATGCAACTTAACATAAATGGGGTGAATAATCCATGTCAAGTGACATACAAAGCACCAATCAAATGACAAGGATCCACTCAGCCGTTACATAAAATAAATAATGCACCAATGAAATTAATTTTTGTCATGAGAGAAAAGATGACCAAAAACATTTAAAAATATAACCCATATTGTAATTTTTGCCAAAATTATTCTTTAAAGTGGATTTTTTTTTTTTTTGATGTATTTACTCTGGATGCTTATCATTCAGACAGAAGTACACTGATGGCTAACAAACACATGTTCACATTCTGCACTCTTTGGCTGCCCTTGCTGATATTATTAGCTCTACAATAAAAGGGGAAGTAGCTTTTGTGACTCTGCCACAGTTAATGCATGCCGACTTGCCACCTTGGGCCAGTGCACGTGTATGGTGGTGTGCATGTTTGCTCGAAAGTGGAGAAGATGAAAGGTCCGGGGCTGGCCTTGTTTGCTACAGGCGCTGCCTGACCTCGTTTGCTATATGAAATCAACCCCATCCATTTCTTCTCTTTGGCTGCGCTGCTTTGGCAGAATGAAGAAATAGGAAATGCGAGAACTAGAGGACGAGTGGCCTGTTTGAAACCAGCAAATTATCTCAGCCCCCGGCTGAGTTCCAGCCCCCTGCCTTTAAGGCTGCCTAATTGTTCAGAAGCAACATGCGCGACTGTGCTTGCTGGGTAATGGCAAGATATTACAGTTCGCTCGGGGACCTAGCTCCCCATGTATTTTATTCTTCTCCTCACTCCCCGTCTGCCATTTAAATGTGATATTTTCTTCATTTCTCTCCTCACTGCGGTGTCTCTCCTAGTCCTTCTTCTTCTCTCTTTCTTCCTCTGTGGTTCGTCATGCCGTGCCGCCCCAGGGATGTTTTGTGCTGCCGTTTTGAAAACTATCCCCTCCTTCTGCATCAGCAATGAGCCACTGTGTTTTACCCAGCTGCTGTCGTTGCACATCGGCTTCTCCGCATTGTTGTTATCTTGTGACATGATTGCAGCCTATTTTCAAAGTTGTTGAATAATGCTGTCAAGCCTTTGACCTATAATTGAAGCTAATTCCCAGAAGACAACATAATCTTTTATGTAGTAGTTTGTTTTTGGCCAACTTTTTTGTTTTGTTTTGGGCCAGAGTAAGGATGGATGCTCATATTGTAGGAAAAAGTAACAATCGGGCAGTAGTAGTAGTAGTAGTAGTAGGCCTACAAAAAGGAGCCCTAAGCCTAGCCTACACATAACCCAACCCAACATTAACTCTGTCAGAAAAGCCTCTGCTTAACCCATCCCAAATCCAACCTTTAGGAAAACCTAACATTAAACTAAGCCCTAACTCATAACCCAACCTTAACTCCTTATCCCAACCCTAACGCCACCTGAATTCCTTACCCCTAACCCAATCCTAAATCCTTTCCTCTAACCTAACCCAACCCTTACTCCTTCCTGCAAAATTAACTCAACCCTATCTCTTAACCACTAACCCCACCTGAATTCCTTACCCCAAACCCAACCCTAACTCCTTACTCCACACCTAACCCAACCCTTACTCCTTACCCCAAATTTAACCCAACCCTAACTCTATACCCCTAACCCAACGCTAACTCTATACCACTAACCCCACCTGATCTCCTTACCCCAAACCTAATCCAACCTTTACTCCTTACCCCAAATTTAACCCAACCCTAACTGTTTACCCCAACCCCACCTGAACTCCGTACCCCTAACTCAACCATAACGCCTTACTCCAAACCTTACCCAACCCTTACTCCTTACCCCTAACCCAACCCTAACTCCTTACCCCAACCCAATCCTAAATCTTAACCCCAAACCGACCCCTATCTCATCAATTCATCATCAATCATCAATTTTATTTATATAGCGCCAAATCACAACAAACAGTTGCCCCAAGGCACTTTATATTGTAAGGCAAGGCCATACAATAATTACGTAAAAACCCCAACGGTCAAAACACCCCCCTGTGAGCAAGCACTTGGCGACAGTGGGAAGGAAAAACTCCCTTTTAACAGGAAGAAACCTCCAGCAGAACCAGGCTCAGGGAGGGGCAGTCTTCTGCTGGGACTGGTTGGGGCTGAGGGAGAGAACCAAGAAAAAGACATGCTGTGGAGGGGAGCAGAGATCGATCACTAATGATTAAATGCAGAGTGGTGCATACAGAGCAAAAAGAGAAAGAAACAGTGCATCATGGGAACCCCCCAGCAGTCTACGTCTATAGCAGCATAACTAAGGGATGGTTCAGGGTCACCTGATCCAGCCCTAACTATAAGCTTTAGCAAAAAGGAAAGTTTTAAGCCTAATCTTAAAAGTAGAGAGGGTGTCTGTCTCCCTGATCTGAATTGGGAGCTGGTTCCACAGGAGAGGAGCCTGAAAGCTGAAGGCTCTGCCTCCCATTCTACTCTTACAAACCCTAGGAACTACAAGTAAGCCTGCAGTCTGAGAGCGAAGCGCTATATTGGGGTGATATGGTACTATGAGGTCCCTAAGATAAGATGGGACCTGATTATTCAAAACCTTATAAGTAAGAAGAAGAATTTTAAATTCTATTCTAGAATTAACAGGAAGCCAATGAAGAGAGGCCAATATGGGTGAGATATACTCTCTCCTTCTAGTCCCCGTTAGTACTCTAGCTGCAGCATTTTGAATTAACTGAAGGCTTTTCAGGGAACTTTTAGGACATCCTGATAATAATGAATTACAATAGTCCAGCCTAGAGGAAATAAATGCATGAATTAGTTTTTCAGCATCACTCTGAGACAAGACCTTTCTGATTTTACAGATATTGCGTAAATGCAAAAAAGCAGTCCTACATATTTGTTTAATATGCGCTTTGAATGACATATCCTGATAAAAAATGACTCCAAGATTTCTCACAGTATTACTAGAGGTCAGGGTAATGCCATCCAGAGTAAGGATCTGGTTAGACACCATGTTTCTAAGATTTGTGG